>NC_066548.1:9967753-10067753 GCF_024679095.1 Eriocheir sinensis
TCCCCCTTCATTCCTTCACCTCCCCCCTCATTTCCCAATTCCAATCAACCCTTTTCTCGACTCCTCTTAAAGTTACCTCCCCTCCCTCATTATCTCTCTTGAAACCTCCCCCATCTTCCTCTTTCTTCTTCCTCCTCCTCCTCCTCCTCGTCTTTCGTAATTCTCCGCCCACACATTCACCTTCTTTCGTAACAAACCCAATTATATTTCTACTTCATCTTTTAATTCCTTAGCAACTGGAACCTTTTTACGCTGGCACATTCCTTTCGTTATTGGTCTCCACTTTCCAACGCGGTAACTCCTTCACTTTAGTTGTTCTCTATTTATTTATTTCTACACCCAACCTCTTGTTTTAGTGCATGCATCTCCTTCTTCTACTTCAAATCCCTTATCTCCTTCTCTCTCTATCTCTTCCTTTCTCCTCCTCTAATTCCCCCTTTTCCTCCTCCTCCTCCTCCTCTTCCTAACCATCATTGTTTTAACTACCCGTAAAAGTAAATAAATAAATTGAAAAAATGAATATACAACCTTGATCTGAATCTGTTTTCGTCCAACACTATTGAAAAACCATACACACACACACACACACACACACACACACACACACACACACACACACACACACACACACACACACACACACACACACACACAGACACTTTTTACATCTGTATTGAATTTCATCATGCATCGTGTATTTTTCCTCTTTTTTTGTTTACATACATATTTTTTACCTTATTTTCAGAATTTGAATTTATTATTTTTTACCGCGCCCATTCCCCCCTCTCTCTCTCTCTCTCTCTCTCTCTCTCTCTCTCTCTCTCTCTCTCTCTCTCTCTCTCTCTCTCTCTCTCTCTCTCTCTCTCTCTCATCTTACCTCCCTACCTAACTACTTATTAATCTGCCTGTCTCTTTTACCTATATACCTATTTACAAATCTCTGTATCTGTATATCCATTCATTCAAAATTAACCTACATTTTCCAATATATCAATTCATCTCGCAGAGTAAAAAAAAATAAGCAAATATACACGCACTCATTTATTACTAATTTGTGTTTGTTCGTGTTTTTGTACTTCTTTCTATTTCAGTATATGAACACACACACACACACACACACACACACACACACACACACAGTTTTATTCATTACTATTTGTCGTTGTATTGCGTCCCCTTTATTAGCTGTTTCATGGCTCAGGGTTCGTTCCGGCGGGCTGTTCGAAGCTCCGTTATTGTGTTGGTTCATGTTTCACGCCCCGCCGACTCCATCAACAGCTTAACAACTGCCACTTTTACCACCCCTACGTGTATGTGGGTTTGTGCGTGTGTGTGTGTGTGTGTGTGTGTGTGTGTGTGGACAATTGGTGGGCAGGTGTTTTTTTTTCCATTTTACTTGTCAATTTTCTTTTTGTGTTTGATTCAATTGTTTTTTTCGTCGTAGTTGTTGACGATGTTGCTGCTGCTGTTGTTTTTTGTCCATTTTCTTTCATTGTTAGGGCTAATATCCTGGCTATCATTGTTATTACTGATTGTGATGATATTATTACAACTACTACAACTACTACTACTGCTACTACTACGTATGGTAATAATAACAAAACTAATACTGATACAAAATCTAAAACTAACAACAATAACATCACTCATAACACACACAACCATCACCATAAAAAAAAAAAAACGGCACCCACTCTAAATAAAACTCGCCTGCGTCACTAACGGGCTAGCTACGTACAAGAGACCCCTCAAGAAAACTCATTGACGCTATAGGCAGAATCTAAAAACAACAACAGCCAGACGGGTTATGTAAGCTGTCACACACACACACACACACACACACACACACACACACACACACACACACACACACACACACACACACCTCGAACTCATCTCTAGACTGGCATTGACATAAGATTCTAGACATGAGACATAATAAGACTCGCAATAAGACTAGGCATAATACTAGACTCCCATTCACAAAAGCACTTCCAGCTCTTCTCTGCTCCCGCTAATGCCTACAGTACTTGAGGCTCTCGGGGAAGGGGGCTGAAAGGACGCATTTAGAGGCGAGACACCGCCCATGGGATGTATTTTTAATGGTCTTCGCGTGTACGGGTTTCAAGTACTGGTGGAATTGAGTTTACGGCTGGCAAGACTCTCCTCATCTCCTCCCCTCTTTTCCTCTTTTTGTCTGTGTTTCTTCTCCCTTCCTCCTTAACCACGACTCTCCATCTCCCTCCTTTTCACTCCATTCACTCTCCTCATTCTTGGTAGTTTTTTTTTTCTCTCAGTAATAATTTCTTTCCACTTTTGCTCTCTCGCGTTCCTTGTTTCCCTCCCTCTTACTTCTCTTCATTCCTTCCTTTCTAATCCATCAGGTTATTTTTATATGCCTCCCCTTGTCTATTATTCCTCCAGTTTTTCTCTCTCTCTCTCTCTCTCTCTCTCTCTCTCTCTCTCTCTCTCTCTCTCTCTCTCTCTCTCTCTCTCTCTCTCTCTCTCTCTCTCTCTCTCTCTCTGTAACTCATCACCTATCTTTTCCATCTCTTCCTTTTCAACTTTCTCCTGGCCTCTGCGTTTCCTCCACCTCCTCCTCCTCCTCCTCCTCCTCCTGCTCCTCCTGCTCTCGTTATCAGCAGCCAATAGCCGTGGAAATGAACGCTGAGTCAATCCAAATTAGTGCAATTTTGGAATATAAATGGAGAAGTAGCAGCGATTGAGAGCCGTTTAGCGCAAGGAGAAGCGAGGAGGTGGGGGGGGGGCTGGAACGAGAATGGAAGAGGAGAGGAAGGAGGAGGAGGAGGAGGACAGAAAGATAAGTAAATAGAAAAGCCAAAGAAGGAGGTGGACTGCATAGGTGGGTGGACTGGAGGAGTGAACGTGCTGAAAGGATTGTGGAGTGGATGAGGAGGAGGATATGTAGGGGAAGGAGGATGGTGGTGGGTGGGTTTTAGAAAGGCAGAGGGAAGTGGAGCGGAGTCGAGTTTGGTTTGGTCGAATGTAGTGGATATAGGGTGGAACTGGGCTGTGAAGGAGTGGAATTTAGGAATATCAGGGTAAAGTAGAGTGGATATCTGCGTAGTATTATTAGGAGTATTAGTTATTGAGCCACCATAGATTTCAAAATAACCGTATATAGTCAGCCATTGCATATATCAACACCGTCTCTAGAATGACAGTGGTGGTGATGGTGATGGAAGTCATAGTGATGGTGATGGTAGTAGTGATGATGATGAATGAAGAAAAAGGTAATTATTTTCAGGTATCATTCATCTGTTAAAGTGTGGGGATGGGGGAATGATCATCTCAATGCGCAGTCCTCTTGTCCTACTACTACTACTACTATTACTATTAACATATTAACTAAGTACACCGTAGGAGCACGTACTCGTATGAATATAAATGATCTGCCATAGCGAGCAAACCTGTTTCTGCAAATACTTAACAAAGGGAATTAACTTATGTAATAATTCCCCCGTTAAGCGATTCCACACCTTAAAAAGACCTTGAATCCCTATCTGTTACGCTCTTGTTCTCGTCTATGGAAGGAAAAATGACACAGAAAGGCAAATATTTTCAAGATCACCCGAGGAAACAAGATTAAAGTGGTTGTAATGAAATACCGATTAACAAAACAGATGGAAAATAAGATTAAAATAGCAACAACGCAATAAAAGCGGAACAAAACGGATATGGAAAGGCGAGTATTTTGACTGACCTCGGAGCAAACAAGATAGAAATGGAGGCAACGCGATAAAAGGCAGAAAACAAGGAGGGGAGTCAGGGAGGCGAATAAAGAAACAGGGAAGGCCACGGAAAAATGAGGCAAAACTGAGCGGGAGCGAAGGGAAGGAGAGAACAATTTTGACGTTCGTTCGTGAGAGCAAAGCGCGGTGTGGAACAGGTGAAAATAGAACAAGCAGTAATAGAGAAGAAAATAAGGTTAATAAAAGAGAATAAAAACAGTAAAGTAAGAAACAAAAAATAAATAATCAACGAATAAAAGATGTAGAATAAGAAACAATGAAAAACTGCGAGTAAAAGGCAAATAATAAAAACAATTCGTAAATATATATAGAATAAGAGGAACAGAGTAAAAGCAGAGAGAAAGCAAGAAAAAAAGAACAAGCGATAAAGAAAGTGTGAAGAATAATAGAAATAAAAAAAAGGATAAAAAGCGAATAAACACACACACAAAAAAAGAACAAATAACAAAGCAAACGTAGAAAAATGAAAACAAAATAAAACAGCAAGAATCCCCCCAAAAAAAACAGCACAAGTAATAAAGAAAAAAATATTGAATAAAAGAAAAACAGAACACAAAAAACACGTAAAGTAGAAAAGCAAAAAACAAAAATACTGAAACGCAAGACAAAAGGTAAAGACAAAAGGCAGAGCAATAAAAGGGAGACACACTGACCCGGAGACTCGCGAACCAAACTTACGCAGATGGGCTTGAGTGGGCCGAGAGCGGGGAATAAAGGGCCCTAGGGAGGCTGAACGGGACACGCGTACTCCATAAGGTGTGCGAGGACTCGGAGAGGATGGGAAGGGGAAGGGAGGGAGGGGTAGAGTATGCGGCCCCAGGAGCAAGGCAAAAAGGAGCTACCAGGGGACAGTTAGGGCAGGGAGAGAGTATGAGGCGCCATGAGCAAGGAAAAGAGAGCTACTAAGGGAGAGAGAGATGTAAAGAACACCAGAAGAAGCAGAAATACACCAACAGAGCCGCCAGACAGAAAAGCAGAACCTAAGGAAACAAGAGCTCAGAGGAAGCGAAAAGGAGAGTTCAAGGCGCTAGAAACAAGCGAAATAGAGCTAATAAAGGAAAGAGAGACTTGGAGTAGGGTAGGAGAAAGAAAAGAGGATGATGAGGAAAGAAATGGCTGACGGAGATGCAAAACCTAAGGGAATAAAAGCTAAGAAGAAGCTTACTGAGAAGATGCGTTAAACAAGGGGTAAGGAAGGGGTGTTTAGAAAGGAAAAGAAAGGCAAAAGAGCTACCAATGATACGTAATGTCCTAGAAGCTTACAAAGACGATAGACCAAACAGAAATAGAGAAGAGGTAAAGACGAAAACGGGAGTAAAAGAACGTAATCTACAATAAAACGGAGATAACAGATAGACAAGAATCACACAGAAAACCTTTATGAACAAAAACGAAGGGCAGACGACGACATAACTGCACACATCACACAAACACACACACACACACATCAAACACGCAAAGCAAATCAACACTCGTGCAAGATTCCGCCGCGTAATTGCAGGAAGTTGTTACCAGTTGATGTGAGCCAAGAATCGGCAAACAAGGGAGAGAGATGCGAGGTCCTGAATACCGAATGGCCTTTTTTGAGGGTCGGCGAAAGAGAGGTGAAAGGGACGGAGGCGGGCGTCTACAGCTTCCCTACGTGGCATTCACAGCACGCGGGAGGAGGACGGTAATTGCTCTTAACGACGGCCCTATTAGTGCCTCGGAAACAACAAGCCAAAGTAGGGAACAAAAATTCTGGGAAAAAGAGATAAAATTTGAGGAACGCTTATTACCTACTCCTCCTCCCCCACCTCCTTCTCCTCCTCCTCCTCTTCCCCTTCACCTCTTCCTTCTCCTTTTTCTTCTCCATTCCTCCTCCTACTACTGATGCTATTAGTATAACTACTCACCTCCGGCCATCTTCCCCCAACGGACGGACAGGTTGAATTCTCATCATTTCTTACGGCTGTAGTAGTTACCCGGATTTCTTACCTGGATGGGAACACGCACTATCCATAAAACTGTGCGATGTCTCTAACCAAAACTGTAGCTGATGATTTTCATTAAGATGGTCAGATGTTGTAATCAACATCAAGTGCACACATACTTCACACGTTTACCCTGGTGCTTCAAGACTTCCTTGACAAAATCTGAGGGAAGGACTGTGCAGGTCTGGGACCCGTGGCACCATTCATTGCACTCATCACAGGCAATCCCACCCTCATCATCATCCTTAACGATAAAACGGCAGGTAACACAGAGGAAAGGAGCAGCGGTTGCAGCACGGGGTCCTCTGCCCCCTAGTAGCTGGGCTACTCCCCCTCCAGGCACTCATCCTCCTGGTCAACACACCCCGTCCACGGCCAGCACCACCACCACTAGGCATAACCAAGGCTAAACCCCAAACTGCACAAAAAATAACAATGAAATAGGAACCAAAACTGTACCAAGGACAGTAAAACAATTTCATGGAAGAAACAAACGTAGCCGCCACCTACCAACGGGCTACCAAAATAATCCACCAGGAAAAACCGGCCAGAACTCAGAACAGACCAAAATAGACCCAAAACAAGAAAAGCTACTAAAAGACAGCAACACACCCAGCAAACTAAAACTAGACCAAAAAGACAAAGAGTAACACTAATAAAATACAAAAAAGAAACCGGTATATACCACCCAGTACTCGGTGGACAGCAACCCGGGAAGAGAGCACACAGGGACACAGGAATCACTCTCAGCTTCACTGGCAAGAGACGGCGCGTGACGGAGGAGGTTCGGATACATAATAAGGACATTACCGACGTCTGGGCCTTTTAAAAAAAATACAGTGAAGTAGCGGCCACTGTTTACACTGGGAGGTGAGTTTGAACTGAGGCGGTGTGTTTGTACCTGTGGCCGCGCTGGCGCAGTGGTCGCTGGGTGCAGACGACAGCACACCTGTGAAACCGTAAACGTAGAATCTGCAAAATGTTCTTACCTTCCACAATTAATTTGTTGAAATAAAGACGAATTTGAAGCTTGTGTCGGATTCGCATAAAATTGTGCCCCCTCTTGGCTAGGAGGTGAAGGACCCTCACGTACTCGTATATAGCCTTACATGGGACGCTAAGGAAATTAAAGAAGTTCCCTCTAAAAGTTTTGAAATCAAATCTTGGGTCTGCAACTCCACTGACACGCTGAGGATGTTAGAAATTGATGTAATGGGTATAAACAAATAGTTCCCCAATGCAATTTCTGGCATGCAAGAAGCAACTCTGGATATTCTTGAGAGAGAAAAGGAAACTTTTGATGACGTCCTGCTCGTTAGACATCACTATAATCGTTGAGTAAAAATACTAGATACTATAACTACCACCACTAGTACTACAACTGCCTACTACTGCTACTACTACTACTACTATTACTCCTCCTCCTCCTCCTACTATTACTACTACTACTTTTTTTTTTTTTTTTTACGTCGCGGCCTACTGCGCCGGTAGGCTTCTTCCCGGTGGGGCCTGATGGTCGAACTACTACTACTACTACTATTGCTACTACTACTACTACTACTACTACTACTACTACTACTACTACTACTACTACTACTACTACTACTACTACTACTACTACTACTACTACTACTACTAATAATAATAATAATAATAATAATAATAATAATAATAATAATAATAATAATAATAATAATGATAATAATAACAATAATAATAACATGAAGGCAAAAAATAAATACTACCGTTTGTAAACACGTTTTATAACACTTAAACACCAATGTCATTCTTTACCGCGACATTTCTTCAATAATATTACCGCTTTTCCTTTACTCTGCATCAATTTGCGTATCAAACAAACATAACTCAGGCCTCTTTAAATGTTATCCTGTAAAAGAGAAAACATCTAGTTCCTCTTTCTGCTGAGCCCTCACACTCCCCTCCTCGGAGAATACGTCGCAAACTGCCTCCAGATTGAATCATTTCCCCCCGTCGGCAGGTAGATTTGCCAGCTAATTGCTCTAACTCAGAATTCCTCGAACAAAAAATGCTCCCCATCGCCCTCCAATTGGGATCACCTGCACAAGTTTAATTGGGATGCGGTGCAGCGTTGCAAAGCTTCCCACACCTCGCTTCCCCACCTGTGTCCTGCTCCTATAGTTCACACGCCCTGAGCTTGCAGTGAAGGGAACATTTGTAGGGATACAGATTTCGTTGCCTTGTGCACGATGGAAAAGAGAGATATCAGCGCTAGAGCAAGTAATGACGTCATCGAGTCTCATTTTCTCCCACATGAATATCCTGACTTGCTTCTTGCAGGCTAGAAATTGCACTGGCGAACTATTTGTTTATACCCATTACATCAATCCCTAACATCCTCAGCGCGTCAGTGGTGTTGCAAACCCAAGGTTTGATTTCAAAACTTTTAGGGAGGATTTCGTTAATTTCCTTAGCCCCCCCTGTAAGGCTATAAGCGTGAGGGGCCGTTATCTCCTAGTCCAGAAGTGGCACAACTTTATGCGAATCAGCCACAAGCTTGAAGTTCGTCTTTATATCAACAAATTATTCAGGCAAAGTAAGAACAATATGCAGATTTTATGATTCGCCGTTTCACAGGTGTGCTGTCGTCTGCACCCAGCGACCGGTGCGCCATCGCGGCCACGGGCGAAAACACACCGCCTCAGTTTGAGCGCGCCTCCCAGTGTAAACACAGACCGCTACTTAAATGTATTGTTTTAAAGCAATGGTTCCCAAACTTTTTTACATGATGTCCTCTATTGATTATTAAGAAAACCTCACGCAACCCCCCTTCTTTGTTTATATATATATATATATATATATATATATATATATATATATATATATATATATATATATATATATATATATATATATATATATATATATATATATATATATATATATATATATATATATATATATATATATATATATATATATATATATATATATATATATATATATATATATATATATATATATATATATATATATATATATATATATATATATATATATATATATATATATATATATATATATATATATATATATATATATATATATATATATATATATATATATATATATATATATATATATATATATATATATATATATATATATATATATATATATATAGTACCTATTGTGAGGATGATTCAAACAGTGTTACTCCTTCATGTGTGTGTGTGTGTGTGTGTGTGTGTCAACAGTAGCTAGCATGCCCACAAGACATTAGGCACGGCGCTTCACCCAACCTTCCTCCCTATTCACCTTCGCATCTCCCCGCCTCTGTCTCCCTCATTTCTCTGTTTGCTCCCCGTCTGCTATTTTCCACGTCATTAATGTCTTACCAGCCGTACCCAACACAGCAAACATATATAATTGGATAGACAGGTAGACAGACACACAAATGAATAGATAAGAGAATACGCAATTTATTTCGATGGGTGCTCACTGCAGAATGGAAGGCGGTAAACAGTTTAATATTTCACCTGACGCCGGGAATCATTAAAGCTGACGGGCAAGCAGAACAGCACAAGAATATTCAACCATTCGGCGCGCGCTCGTTCAGAGACACAAATGATTCAGTGTTAAACGCGACGCCGCTGACGTTTAAAAATAGTGTCATGTTAAAAAAAAAACCAGTCAGGAGAGTTGAAGTTACAAGGCGAGGAAAAAAAAAGGAAAAAGAAAAATCACATAACAGGAAAAAATATCATTGTATCATCACTGGCATAGAAACGTATATTATGTGTGCTATAAAAGCTGAAACACACACACACACACACACACACACACACACACACACACACACACACACACACACACACACATACACACTTAATAATGGGCAGCTTTACTTTTATTTCCGCAACAACGACCGCTAATTATGAGGCGAAATGACAAAAAAAATTGATTCCCACGTAAATGACTTTTCTATTGTTGTGTGTTTTATTTTGCGATAGGAATGTGAAGCGTCTCGTCGGCACACCTTTACTTTACCGGACGTGTATTGTACAGGTAACGGCCGGCATCTAATGAGCCTGAATAATTAGACGATGAAATAAGTCAGGTACCGGCATGGACCTAATAACTTTGAACGCTTAAGATTAGAAAATATAGCTAATGACATAAACCTAATGATCCTAAACACCTGTGATCGAAAAGGAAAGGTAACGGCCGGAAGATAATGAGAATAAACACCTGCCATTAAATAAAGAGAGGTAACAGCATGAAACTTATATCTCTGAACACTTAGGATTAAAGAAACAATAGATAGAGGCATGAGCCTTATCATGCTAAACACCTGTGATGGAAAAGGAAAGGTAAAGACCGGAACCTATTTAGTCTAATCACCTGAGAATTAAAAAATAAAAAGACAAGTGGCGCAACGACCTTAACGACTAGGAACAATTGGAATTTTGGGAGGAAACGTAAATATTGAAAGGGAAATACGAAAGAGTTTGTCCAGGCAGGATGATCTTAGGGAAGCACAGTTTTTAAGGACAATAGGATGTTAAAAGGACAGGTAACGGCATGCACTTAATTATCCTGACCACCTGAGATTAACAAAAAGGATAATAGCGTAAAGGACGTGTCTTGTACAGGTAACGAGCGGAGCCTAATACTTCTAAATACACGGGACTAAAATAAGGCAATGACCGTAATGACTCCGAACATTTTGGCACTTAATGATCCTAAATACCTGAGATTAGCAAAAAGACGGATAAAAGCATGAATTTAATGATTTTAAGGACCTGGGATTAAAATGAAAGTCAGGTAATTGACGGAACCTAATGAATTTGAATACTTGAGATGAAAAGATTAGACACGAAAATAAATATAAAATAACGTCTCCAGAGCTTTTAATGCGTCGCAACATAGCATCGTTTTATAGACCTGACAGAAAGATGTTAAAAGTATGAAAAGCTAATTTAATCATGCTAAAAAATCGGAGGTGACTAATATTGGAAGTGCAAGCAAACACACACACATAGGTCATCTCTTAAGAAACTCTACACACAAATATTTTACCGTTTATCTCATATATGACAAAACGGCTTTCAAGTACAAACATTTCGTCCATTATATAAACTAGAGATCGATTACTTAAAAGTGTTGGCCATGTAATTAAATACTCGTCATTTCCACCACTATTCTATTACAGACCATTGCTTACAGACAAAACAAAATGGCCTTAAGTAAAAACAATTATTTCATCATAAGAACCTCAGATCGATCGGTTAATTAAAGTGTTAGTCATGCAATCAAATACGCGTCATGTTTAGCACAAGTCTGTATTCTGTAATGAACCATCCAGCGTTTTCAGACAAGACAAAACAGTTCTAAAATCAAACATTCTATCCATTGTGAAAAAGAGAGGTGAAGTAACAAGAAGTGTTAGTCGTGCAATCCAATACTCGACCTTTTTTACCACTTTTCTGTATAGTATTACGCATCATCGTTTTGAGGCGGGTCATAACGGCTCTCACCAAAAACACTACATCCGTCCTGACAGATATAAAGGAACAAGAAGTCTTCGTCATCAATCAAACACACGCACTTTCCTTTTCTATTCCATCACGAGCCATATATTTACAGATATGGCAAAACGGCTTACACTCAACACACACAATCTCCCCTAAAAGAAAATAGTGTAAAAACAGATTAACAAAAACTTATCGTTCTATCATCATGACGCACCTTGACGTCAAACGCTAAAAAAAAGGGGAGGATAACCTTTGAAAACCGTGGAATTATATGTGTGTGTGTGTGTGTGTGTGTGTGTGTGTGTGTGTGTGTGTGTGTGTGTGTGTGTGTGTGTCTCCGTGTTTGTGTGTCTGTCCCCGTATATGTGTCTGTCAACGTGTGTGTGTGTCTGTTTCCGTGTGTGTCTGTTTTCGTGTGTGTGTCTTTCTTCGTGTCTGTGTCTATCTCCGTGTGTGTGTCTACGTGTGTATATATCAAGGCTGTTCTCTCCCTGTCTCCACCTCGTATTAGGAGGATCTGCATCGGCGCGAGTTAACTGTATTACTCCCGCTGCCAAAACTTTTCTCTTTATTAACGGGGAAAGCTGAGGGATTATGTTATTAAGGTGAGGAGATTACTGCCCTGTGTGTGTGTGTGTGTGTGTGTGTGTGAGAGAGAGAGAGAGAGAGAGAGAGAGAGAGAGAGAGAGAGAGAGAGAGAGAGAGAGATAGAGAGAGAGAGAGAGAGAGAGAGAGAAAGAGAGAGAGAGAGAGAGAGAGAGAGAGAGAGAGAGAGAGAGAGAGAGAGAGAGAGAGAGAGAGAGAGAGAGAGAGAGAGAGAGAGAGAGAGAGAGAGAGAGAGAGAGAGAGAGAGAGAGAGAGAGAGATTTAATAGTCTGATTGGGTGATTAGAAAGCAAATCCCTGGTCCCTAAATAGACACACAGGTTAAGTCACTGACAACACAACACGGTACAGGCAGACAACACATTAAGAAGACCCGGAACACAACACTTTCACACAACACAACACAGTACAGACACAACACACTATGATGACCTGCAAACACTACACGACGCGAAATACAGAATGCAACACACAACCAACAGTCATCATGCAGTACTGATTTCGATAGCATAAAAAAATAGAGGATAATACGATAGATCGACATTTGGCACTCTTAAACACAACACAAGTCTCTGTACAATTCCACATCACACATAAGCAACTGAAAAATGCATAAAAAATACAACAGTAACATATTGAAATACACAAGTAAAGACAAATTCAAACAATAAACTGTACTTTTAAAACACTCGAGACGACTTAAACACAAAACAAAAACGTTAAAAGGCTTTGACAAACTTACAGAATACGACATGACTCACCTATCACCGTCAGTAAGGAGAAAAACATGTAGAGGATTATACAATACTACTACTACTACTACTACTACTACTACAACTTCCATCACTACCACCAGCACTACCACCACAATAAAACCCTCTACACAGTTCACAGTTGTTGCCAAAAAGAGTTTCTGAAACAATACAATCTTTCAGAAAGCAAACAAAACTAAAACCAGTGAAGCGGAACCAGAAGGCGCAGCAAAGAAAGGAAAACAAAACTCCCACAAAACTCAAACCGTGAACTTGGCCGCCACGTGAAGAGGAAATTTCTTGAAGTTGCGCTCTGAAAAGGGGAGCATTTGTACGTGGAAGGGGCGGACGGGGGGAAGGGGAGGAGGGAGGATAATTGGTGGACAGCTGACTGAATTTATGTGGTGACAGGCTGGGACACGGGATGGAATGTTGGGTGCCGGATGGGTAAGGCAAGGGAAGACTGAATGACTGGCATGCGGACGATATAGGCAGCCAGTCCGTTCGTTATCTTACTGTACACAAAATCTCTGAAGACTGGCTGACTGCATGTTATCGGTACAGCCAGCAAGTCCGTTCGTAGTCTTACTGTATATAGAATCTCTGTCTCTGGAGTTTGTTGAGGTGTAAGGAAAATGAGAAGGGAAGGTCTAGATCATTAATGCACAAAGGAAAAGATGAACAAAATTAAGCAGGAGGAGGACATATAGGAGTAAGAAAAGTTGAAAATAGTATATCTAAAGTACTTTCTCTTCAGCTAATTGAAGGCGAGGCATAGTTCTCTGTCACTGGAGTTTAATTAGGTGAAAGGAACATGAGATAAGAATGGTCTAGATTATTCATGTACTAAAGAAAAGATGAACATAATAAAGTAGCAATAGTTACTTAAAAATAAAATGTACCTAGATTTTCTTCAGCTAATAGAAGGTGATCGGCAAAATATAACAGCAATAGTCAATAAAAAAAATAATAGGAGTCTACTTTCTCTTGAGGTAATGGAATGTGATCGGCAGAATAAAGTAGAATTAGTTAGTCGAAAATATTATCCGTCTACTTTCTCTGTAGCTAATGGAAGATGATCGGCAAAACATAGTAACAATAGTCAGTTAAAAATAAAATCCGACTACTCACTCTTCAGATGATGGAAGGCGATCAACTTATACTATAACATATTGTTCAATGCGTTACGGAGTTAAGAGTTTTCAACGGAACAGGAAGCAATAAAATAGCAAAGTCAATAGGTAAGATGAAAGAAGGTTTTTAACGCAGGAATGTGGCGATAAGCGGATACAGTGAACGCGAAACGAGATGAATAAATGAGACAGGATTTAGCACTCCATCCGTGAACCTGCGCAAACAAGCTCTCGCGCTGATACTCTTCGGCAGTGTCGCAATTATTCAGCGTCCGCCAACACTACGCTAAAAGGGTCGATCGGGTACTGCAGTGTATAATGGACCCGCGAGAGTACTGCGAGCAAGACCTTATGGCGCAGCGACTAGACGTAACTTATGAGTGTTTTGCCATCGTGTGCGTGTGTGTGTGTGTGTGTGTGTGTGGGGGGGGGGGTCGTGTGCGTGTGCGTGTGCTTGTGTGTGTGTGTGTGTGCGTGTGTGTGTGTCCGGGGCCGCTGGACGCCACGCCGGACAACATAAATTTTCTGACCGCGACAAGAATTCTGACCGCCGAAAATTGCGAAGTGAAAATACTCGCCATTCCTTTCTATTAAGGTAATGGGAGTCGTGGCCGTCGTAGTGGTAGTGGTAGTGATGGTGGTGGGGCTATTGTTATTATTATTATTATTATTATTATTATTATTATTATTATTATTATTATTATTATTATTATTATTATTATTATTGTCACTGGGGTGGGTAGTGTGGGTGTTGCTCTAAGTAGCGGTTAAAATCAGTAGCAGTAGTAGTAGTAGTAGTAGTAGTAGAGGTAGGAGAAGCAGCAGTAGAAATAGCAATAGTAGAGATTGCAATAATATTTATGACAGCACTAACAGTAACAGCAGACGCAGCAGCAGTAAGAGGAATGTAATAACCAGTAAGTGTAACAGCATTAATAACAACAACAACAACAACAATAGCAGCAGCAAAGTAACACCAACGCGCGCACTAACACAACACATCGCGACAAGCACGGCTACAATTGTTCAAAACTTTGCTCCGAGGAACGATCATTATAAAGTCATAACCCAAAAGTTGAACAATCTTCCCCTGAGCGCTGAAAGGAAGGAAAATAGCTACCACTCCGCGTTCAATTACGGAAGATTCGCTACAATGGCAAGAGCTGAAGATTCGTATTCCGTCGTTAATTAATCAAGTGAGGCTCAATGTGTACTTTCCTCGTAGTAGTAGTAGTTCTCCCTTCATATCTTACTCGTATGTCCTAGGTGCTGTATATCCTCGTAGTAAAACTTCATTATACCTACACTTTAGGCTTTTCTATTCACGCTGTAGGTTTGCTCACCACGGCACTCTTTCTTTCTGTTTCTTTCTTCCTGTTTCAGAGTTGAGGAGGTTTTGTGGCGTCGTGTAGTCGGGAAGGAAAGCAAGTAAGCATATTAGAGGAGAGGTGAAGATTGGACAAATATGGAGGGCATGAGAGTTGAAGCTGGGCTGGTGCGGACAACTTAAACAAAATTTCTGGCCTCGCAAATGTTTCTCTTTCTTCCCCAAATACGAAAGTCACAAATGTATAAGTGACCCGTTAGCAGAGACAGGTCGATGTAAAACAGGATATATTCCATTGTCGTGCCTCACGCGATAATACAATCATAACTTTTACGGACAGTTTTGGATGTCTGACACACATTATCACGCCACTACAGGATTGTTTTATTAATGCCAAGATCATGCATAATCAGAAATAGCTATTTTGAGTCGGGGAAGCGTCGAAGAATCAGGACTCGGTAACATTTAAAGGGAGAGTTTGGGACGCCCACTCTTAAAAAATATCCCAAGACACAAAAACGCCTCTGGTAGGGATGCATGGAGTTACCGAGCACACGTTTTGATATTATTGAAACTTTCTAGTGATCCACAACAACAGTGAAGATTAAAACAACATAGATTTCAAAACACGGGCAACAAGAATTCATGGTTTCAGCTCTTAATAATATTGTATTGAATATTCTGCCAATTTAAAAAGGAAACTAGACTTATTGAAACGACAAAATGTGTGATGAATTGTAAACAGTGAAATATTACTGATGGCTGAAAGTCTTGCATCATAGACACATATAAATACTCTGGCACTAAGCCTCGGTAATTGAGGTTCTTCCGTCCCCTTCCCTCAACAAATTAATATCCCTTGGCAAGGATTTCGTCTTCCCCTGCTCGAAGTACTTCTGATCGAGGCTTCCACCCCAACACCTTTGTTTGGCATCCACTCCTTTACAGAACATGCTCTTTCCGATACCAGATTCCTCATTTATTCCCTCAAATCCCAGGAAGTTGTTAGAGTTGTTAGTTTATGGACAACAAAGAGTAAGACATTGCAAACATATCTATCTCTACTGCAGTCCATCAAAAAACACAAATAATATAGGAAACAAGTAATCCCTGGAAGTACATTTTTTTCACTCATATTAAAGCAGTAACGGTCAAGGCTATCAAACACCGGTAGTGAAGGCAGTATGTCTGAAAGCTCCACTGAAGATTAACTTAGCGTCGGTAAAACAACTAAATCACTACAAACATCCGCTTCTAATCATTTTCCAATAAGAGACCCAGATTCACTGATTAGATTGGCTATGGCCTTTATATAAGCGCATCTTTTCGGCCAGTAGATCCCCGGGACGGTATCCATCAACAACCTTATCGATTGTTGAGTAGGAGGTGGCGGATCACGTGGGAGGGGAGGTAGCACGAGCCAAGATGAGGCGTTGCTAAGGAATATGCCTCGCCAGCGGCTTAGGTCAGAGGTGATCATCCATAGAAGCGAGCGATGGGCCTCGACGTAGTCCCTTCTTCAAACTTTTCCTGAGACGACACACATTTACCTACAAACATTTGCTTCAAGTCCTATTGATAGCTTCTTGGCCATGCTAAGACCTGTTTACCTCCCGCCATCTGGTAGCGAGAAAAGACGAAGCAATGGGTAGTCTTGAGGCCTGGTGTTGGAGAGCTTTCAAGAACCATTCCGTCAGCTTACAATCGAGGTACATACGGGTGAGTGTTTCTGCTCCTGACGATGTTTTTACCCTGCTGATTTAAAGGCAATTAAACACCATTATTCAAATTCAGACCCATCAGCTAGGAAACTTCAATGAACAGTCTCAGTTACTCATTCAAAGGGAATCCAACACGTTAATCCACCACTACCCCTTCTAGTAGCGAACTTAACAAATAGTTTCCGTTATCTTTTTACTTCTTCACATTATGCTGTTGAGTATTATGTAAAATTGTAAACGAACATCTTTTACACTTCAGAGACAACGTCGGAACTCGTTTTCTGTGCTTATAAAACACTATCATGCAGCAATTTAACGAAATATTTTTACTATTTGCTTACATATATTCTCCATTCCATGCCGTCCCTCGTTTGTGCAGCAAAAAATAGGAGGGAAAAAATGATATCGGATGTAAAAAAATGTTATAAAAGTATGAAAAGTTTAATTGCATTTTCAAAGCGAGTCACGATCCGGAGGTCATAGGGCGAGGCGCTGAAATAAAGAGGCGGACACAGGCGATATTTATACCGGAGGAAATTGCCCATGAGCGATACTCAGCGATGATATGAAAGACTCTCTCTCTCTCTCTCTCTCTCTCTCTCTCTCTCTCTCTCTCTCTCTCTCTCTCTCTCTCTCTCTCTCTCTCTCTCTCTCTCGCTCGCTTGCTCTTTCTCTCTCTCTCTCTGCGGTTGAAAACATAAAACCATTCAGTGCAGACAAGTTATGTGTTATGATCGCGTTAAAACTTAAACTCTCTCTCTCTCTCTCTCTCTCTCTCTCTCTCTCTCTCTCTCTCTCTCTCTCTCTCTCTCTCTCTCTCTCTCTCTCTCTCTCTCTCTCTCTCTCTCTCTCTCTCTCTCTCTCTCTCTCTCTCTCTCTCTCTCTCTCTCTCTCCTTTCAGCGGTTTAAAACATAAAAACACTCGGCACAGACACAAGATCTCGGTGTTATGGTGGCCTCAAACCTTAAACTCCGCCATCAGCGCCACGGGACGGCCATTCGCGCAAACACAACACTGGGCTCAGGGAATAGAAACATCTTCACATGAGAGTTAATACCTTACGTTGCCTCTTTAAAACGGATTAAGTCTGACGTCGCTTGGATTTTGCGAGACGGCGTTTATCACTGGGTTACTAAAGTTCTCTCTCTCTCTTTTATCATAATCAGGAGTAAAGACACAACGTAACCTCCTCAATATGACTCATGATCTCAAGGACAGCTTTTCCTTCCCCCCCGTTGGGCTAAGAATATCATCGTTAAGATCAAGGCTATCATAATTCTCCCCCTTGACCGCATACAAAGAGGGATTTAGTAGAAAGTGGCTTTGAACTCCCAGAACAGCCTTTCCTCGCCTTTCCTCTCTTCACTGTGCTAAAAATATATCGGTGCTAATCACAGGATCACCTATATTCTCTCTCCTTTGAGCGCTTCCAAAGAGAGGCTTAGTGAGACGTTGCTCAGAATTCACGGTATGATCTCTGCTCTTCCTCGCTGGGCTAAGAATACAACCGTTCAGCGCTGCACCACAAGGATTCCCTCTCTTTTGAGCAGCCACAAAGGGGTCGCCGAGGCTAAACCAGCACACGTGGGCGCCCTTAAGGGGGAAGAATTCTTTGTGCTTTCCCCTCACGCCTTGCGTCCGCTGAGGGTCCGTGCGTGGTGCAAGACTGTCACCATCACTCAAAGGAAACTTTCTCTTCCTCCTCCCTCGCGCCGCGGCAAAAATATATATACGTATACATAGTACGTGCGTAAAGTAGCGAGGCGTACTGGGGCGGGCAGGTGCAAAGGTACAGCTGCCGCCTGGTGTGCCTGCCTGCTCGCTTCTCTGGATAGTTCTCTATTTTTTGTTTCCCGTCTGTGTTCTTTCCTTCCCCGCATCAAAAAATATAGAATATGACGGAATTCTCTGGTAGTCCAGCGCAAAGGTACCGCCTGGTCTGCCTGTCTGCCTGTCTGTCTGCCCATTTATCTGCCTGTCTCCCGGGGTGTCGATCTGTCTCCTTCCATCTGTTTTCATCCCCAAACTTTCGCTTTCGTTTCGCTGAAGTTTCCTCCAACTTTGGTTATATATTAGGCTACCTCTTGACGGCTGGAAATATATATACTACCTTACTTATCCAGGCAAAAAAAGTCCCTGGAAATCACTCATCGCTGGTCTGACGCGCGCAGTATTGCCAGCACGGAGCGTCACCTTCACGTTCCCCTTAACCCCAGCAAGTTCTCGCCAGGTGTAGCGATGTGGTGGCGAGGTCATCAGGTGCGGACGGATGTGTTGCTAAAACGAAGGTAACGGGGAGGAACAGGTAGAGGCAGGATGAATGGTGGTGGTGGTGGTGGTTGTATTACTGGTGGTGGAGGAGGTAGTATGGGTGTTCTTTGGAGGGGGTGATCGTGGTGATGGTGGTGGTGATTATGAGGGTCACAGTACTGATGAAGATAGCTGTGGTGGTGGTACAGGGTGTTAGCGGGGTAATAGTGGTAGAAATAGTGTTGATAGTTTTATTCTCATGTTGTTGATGGTGATAGTGATGCATGGTTGCGATGGTAATGGTGGTGGTGGTGGTGGTGATGGTGATGGTAGTGGTAGTGGTGGTGGTGGTGGTGGTGGTGGTGGTGATGGTGGTGGTAGTGGTAGTGGTGGTTGTGGTGGTGGTGGTAGTGGTGGTGCAAGGTAGGGCAAGGTTTCCAGCACCGTAATTTTCGTAGGAGGTTACATAGGTTAGGTTAATAGCGTGTTGTTGTGGTGGTGGTGGTGGTGGTGGCGATGGTGGTACATGGTTGTGGTGGTGTAGGTGGTAGTGGTGGTGGTGGTGCATGGTAGGGCAAGGTTTCTAGAGCCATGTTTTGTGTGGGTGGTTAAGTTAGACTAGAGTTAAGTTAGGTAAGGAGACGCAAGGTTGTGGTGGTGGAGGCGGTGGTGGTGGTAGTGGTGGTGGTGGTGGTGGTGGTGATGGTGGTGGTGCATGATAAGGGTTCCAGAGACGTGGTTTTCGTGGGTGGTTAGGTTAGGTTAAGCTGGGTTAGATTAGGTCAGAAGCAGTTTTTCGTGGTGGTGGTGGTAGTAGTGATGACGGTCCATGGGTGTGGTGACGTGGGTGCATAATAAGGTAAGGCTCCCAGCGCCGTGGTTTTCGTGGGCGGGTGGTGGGCGGGTGGGCGCGTCGCAAGCCGGGCAGGGCGGTGGGCGGCGCAGCTTTAACGGCGACTCTCAAAACATTCAGGAGCCAAGTCACTCCCGTCACCGCTGCAAACGTTGTCAGTCTGCGCGAGGCTGAAAAAAATAAACGCAGAAAAAATACCTGGATTCCCCCAAGTGTGTTCCACCATCTCTTCGTGTTTTGGGGATTGAAGGCGAGTTTGCAGGTACTGAAAGAGCCGAGGTATTCTGCAGCAGCGGTTAATGTGGGTTTTAATACTGGAAAAACGGATGATACATAGAAAAAAGTTAGATATCTACATGCCTTACACTCTCAGCTCGTTTTCCTTTTTTTTAGAAGCGAATTTTAATGTACTAAAGAAGCCTTAATCCTCTATACTTCAGCGTTCAGTTTGTGTTTTAATACTGGAAAAACGGATGATGCATAATAGAAGATAAATTTCTACATGTCTTACACTCTCAGCTCTTTATCCTCTTATTAGAAGCGAATTTTAACGAACCAAAGAAGCCTTAATCCTCTACTTTAGCCTTTAATTTGTGTTTTAATAGTGCAAAAACGGATGATACATATATAAAAGTTGACTTTCTACAAGCCCTCCACTCTCCGCTCCTTATCATCTTATTTGAAGTGAATTTCAAGTTAACTAAGCTTCAGTATCATTAGCATATGATTAATTTAGATTTTGGTAAAAAGAATGGTGCACAAAAAAAGCTTCCAAAAATAGATGGTACAAAATTAGAGGGCAGAGAAATGAGGAGATCCGGAGGCGAGTCACGCACTCCGATTATTTTCCTCAGATTAATGCGGAGTTCATAACGAAGCGTGACTTGGCATATCATTATTATTCATTTATCTATTGATTTATCCACTTATTAATGTATTTAGTTATTCTATTATTTTTGCTCAGGGACAACACATTACAAAAGAACATTATATATACTGGATTATAACGCTTTTTCTACTGGATCGTTATTTTAGATCTGTTCCGAGACATATTTGCATTGATATCTACGCGGTAACTCTAAAAATCAGTTTATTTCCAAATTGAACGCTAAAGTAAATGGAAACAGAAAAAAAGTAGAATTCAAAGCAAGATTGATACATTTCAACACGTTTTACTCAGGTCTAAATGGAATGACCTGTCCCGACCTAAGCTAGCCTCATTCCAGGTCACGTCATGAGGATGTCAGGTGGACCTCCAACTCATTAAAAAAGTAATTTAGAGCCAAGGGAATGTCTCTAATCCTCTTCCTTGAGTCGTTTCGTTTTTGTTTTTTTTGAGGGGGACGGTTATGGGGTCAGATATTGCGTTTGACTCTCTGGTTTTGTGTTGAGAGGTAAGGTGTTGGTTAAAAGAAAGTGGTAAACCTGTCTGTCTGTCTGTCTGTTTTTGCCTCTCTGCCTGTCTTCCGGTCTGGCTATCCGTCTGCGTTTCTGTCTATTCGATTCTGTGTATCTCTCTCTCTCTCTCTCTCTCTCTCTCTCTCTCTCTCTCTCTCTCTCTCTCTCTCTCTCTCTCTCTCTCTCTCTCTCCATTCTTCAAATTTCTCCGCTTCCTTTCATTTGTCAGCCCCTTATTAATTTTTCTAATCCAACGCACGTCATCGCCACCTTTCGCTCGCCCCGTCTTTTACGTCCCGTGCTCGCTGGTGCCGCCTCCGAATCGGGCTCTATTTCTGGGTCTCTTCCTCGCATTCACTTAGTCTTAATTTCATCCCGCTTTTTCCCAGTCGCTCGTAAAGGTTTTTGACTTATCTCTCTCTCAAGTCCGACTCACTAATCGCCGCCCACCTCCTCCGTCTCCTCCTCCTCCTCCTCCTGCTGCCAGACTGACTTCACTATCTTTCTCACTGTCGACCTTTTTTGTTGCTTTCATTTTCCTTGTCTTCGCCGCTGACTGCTGGAGCTTCTTTTTTTTACCCAGCGAGAGAGAGAGAGAGAGAGAGAGAGAGAGAGAGAGAGAGAGAGAGAGAGAGAGAGAGAGAGAGAGAGAGATCCCCAAACGACCTGAGAGTCAAAGATAAGGGAAAATAGCAGACTCCTTCAATCTCCTTTCTTTTTCCTCCCTCCCTCTCTCTCCTCCTTTCCATCTTCCCCTCCCACACACTCCCGCCCCCTCTCTGATACTTCCTCCCTTCCTCCATCCCCCTTGCACCTCTCCTTCTGTTGTCACCTGTTCAATAGACCCTTTTCAATCTCTCTAAATGTAAATAAAGTTGAAAGGATACACTATACATACGCCTTGCCTTGGTGTTCATTCCGTCTCATTCGCTCTTGTGACGGAAATAAACTCTACTGTGTTTTTGATGCTGATGGTAAAGCGCATATATGTGACGAGCCTTTTTTCTCTTCACATAAAAATTCGAATTAAAAAAGGAATGAGGTGGTTATTGGGAATGAATCTTGACCGTACACAGGACTAAGCTCACTGACAATCTCCTCTCTCAAAAGCTTTCGTTGTTGTAGGGCCAAAAGCTTGATAATAATAATGTGTGACGGCAAGGGCAACGAAGATAAGCACTAAGGCTACGCGCATCTACTATAGCGCGTGTCTCTATCTTTGCGCTGTAGTGGACGGGTGGTATCAGTAGCGTGTTCACAGTATAACGTTACATGAATACTTGATGTTTTGCTGTAGTGGACGGGTGGTATGAGTAGGGTGTTCACAGTATAACGTTACATGAATACTTGATGTTTTGCTGTAGTGGACGGGTGGTATCAGTAGCGTGTTCACAGTATAAATTTACATGAATACTTGATGAAAGGAAAAGGACGTAGCGGCGCTCTGTAGTCTTAATTGGCGTTCATTTTTTTTTCTCTTGCTGCGTGTGTGTCCCGGTTTGTGTGTGTGTGTGTGTGTGTGTGTGTGTGTGTGTGTGTGTGTGTGCCTGATTGTGCGTCTGTCTATGTGTCTGCGTGTGTAAATGTTGTAGTGTCTATATCTGCAATGATACAGTGGCTCATTTGTAGACCTAACTGACCTGAATGAGTTTTTTTCTTCTTCTGCGTGTGTCATTGTTTGTGTTTGTGCCTGATGTTGTGTGTGTGTGTGTGTGTGTGTGTGTGTGTGTGTGTGTGTGTGTGTGTGTGTGTGTGTGTGTGTGTGTGTGTGTGTGTGTGTGTGTGTGTGTGTGTGTGTGTGTGTGTGTGTGTGTGTGTGTGTGTGTGTGTGTGTGTGTGTGTGTGTGTGTGTGTGTGTGTGTGTGTGTGTGTGTGTGTGTGTGTGTGTGTGTGTGTGTGTGTGTGTGTGTGTGTGTGTGTGTGTGTGTGTGTGTGTGTGTGTGTGTGTGTGTGTGTGTGTGTGTGTGTGTGTGTGTGTGTGTGTGTGTGTGTGTGTGTGTGTGTGTGTGTGTGTGTGTGTGTGTGTGTGTGTGTGTGTGTGTGTGTGTGTGTGTGTGTGTGTGTGTGTGTGTGTGAAAGTGTGTGAGTTTGCCTCAGTATTCGTGGATTAATTCTTCACTTGCAAACAGCTGATGATGATGTTCTCGCAGACTGAGATGCCAAGTTAGTGTCACGTCTTCCCGGCTCATCGTCACAACGTTCATTCACGTGGACAGGAACATGCTCTGTGCCGTGTTGGTCGGTAAATTTTGTGCCTCTGTGATATTTTGACAGACAGCAATTTGGTGTGTTGAACATGAGCTCGACAAGCGGCGGACACCCTCTAACACTCTGTCCTTTGTGCGATACACGTGTTCGCAAATGTAAATAGAAAAATGGCATGGTAGTGTCAGCCTCAGTGACGAAACTACTGCAGCCATTAATTATTGGGAAGAGCAAAATCGAGAGCACACACACACACACACACACACACACACACATGCAGTACAGACAGTCACACACAATAAAATGACAAGAAAATGATGACTAACTTATTAAAATATTACCAGCAATAAGTGGAACAGAACGTAGATATAAAGGTAAAGTTGGGAGCATACGCCGTAGCGCGCGTTGCCTCGGTGTTCATCTCCGTCACATTGACCCTTAAGTCTATGGGAAAAGTGACCAACAAAAAGAAAAAAAAACATGTTGTGGGGAAATACTTTGCCACCATTCCTTATAACATACTAAGCGATACAGGACCTAAAAAAATAATGACAAAAATATAGCAAATGACATGGACCAGATGTCTTGATAAAGATTCTCTCAACAAGGCTGTGGGGGATTGAGGGGAGAAGAATCTATGGCCGTACACTCCCCTAGCACGCCAGGGGTATACACGTAAGGTGACCGATAAACAATTCCTACATCAGAACAATTAACGAACCTGCACCACACAACTGTACGCTCATTATGTCCTTCCTCTTCCCCCTGCTGTAGCTTTTCCATTAACTCACTTCCACTTCGTGATATACTCTTGGTGAAAAAAATTTAAAACAACACTAGCACTGACATCACTTCTCTCCCGGACATTCCTCCATCAGCTTGGGCAAGGATAAGCCTGACACCAAGGGGACACAGGCACTCCCGCGGAGTACCCGAACGTACCTCGAAGTATTTGGCACCGCAGGACGTCCTTCTTCCCTTTCCTATAGCGATGTAACCCACAACCAATGCGTTCTTTTCTCTGAGCGTGAGTGTATTATGTACCGTGTCATATGTATATTTCTCTTCAGCTTCGCGTTGTCTCTTACGTACAGAAGGTTATGAGAACGATCCTCTTCAGGTATGGAGAGGCATGAAGGTGAGGCGGAGCTGCCGTTCATGCCGCTCGCACACTGATATACAAGTATAAGAGGTCTCGATACAGCCTCGGGCCAATCGCAAGTCTAACACACGGCCACTACCGGTGATGGTTCGTTACCCTGCCGAGGCGAATAGCTCCGAAACCGTCCGTGGTCCTCTTCAAATCAATGTTAGGTGTCCGGCTGAGCGAGAAGACATGAGTCTGTGCCATTTGGGGACATACGCATCTACGTCTTTCTCCTTTTTCTCCTCAGATATCGACAAGTGTTATGTATGGCTCCCCGGACGCCCTCGTGGAGCTCACCCGCAGGGAGGCTTCGCTGCGGGAGCCTGAGTGTTATGGGCCGTCATCCGTTGGGGGCCGCGTCCCCTCTTCGCCCACCCGCCGAGACCATACTCCCGATGGCTTCTTCGAGAGCCTCCACAGGGCACTGGCACCAATGTACAGCCTTAGCCAGGATCGATCAAGATGTAATGGCGCCACTGTAGCCTTCTCACTGTACTGGATACCCTCTACGTTTTCTTTACAAGTTTAATCATATCATGCTTCACTATTTCCTCCTTCCTATGACTTGAACTTACTCAAGAGAGGAAAGTCAAGACATTTCTGGGCTTTAAGACTAAAGTTGATTGCTTTCGGGGAAAATTCTCCGGTATCTTTATCGGGAAGTAGCCTTTGCGACCTTTTATATTATTTTCCTTTCCTGGCAGTGCGTTTCAAAAGCTACAAAAACTAACTTAATTCTTAAAGATAAAAATTCTGATCGTCAAAAATTTCAGCCTTTCATGCGTCACGTTCAATAATTCAACCTCCACCCATCACACTTACTTTTTCATCTTACTCCTACTAAAGACCTTACATATACCCATTATGTTCTTTCCTCAGTAGTTCAGTAAACCATCAACACACCACAATTCTACCTCCATCCCTCCTTTGTGTTAGCTTCACCCAATCTCCCTCTCGCCCATCGCCCCAACAAACTGAATCTGTGAGAAACCATTCCACGTCTCACACAAACTCCCAAGTCGTTTTAGCAAGCTTCAAAACATTGCAACGCTCTCCCCGTCTTTCCCCTCATCGCCGTCAGTCAACTCAAGCACCCGCACCTCACCCCAATCGCCAAACAGGGCAGCTACTGTCTTGACGCGCTGACTCGCCGCCGGTAAAGTTCTCCCCTGCATCGCGTTTTCTTTAGAGCAGTTAATGAACCAATTAGCTCGGGGCATTCTTTTAACACTCCTGCATGCGAGGCCACTACGATATTATCATTTTCCGGTCACGCTTCGCTACGACCGGTGAATATTCGATGAGGCTCTACCGATCGGCTCCTAATTTTCTTTCGCCGGCCGAGGAGCGATGCTGGAAATGATAATTGTGTCAAGTGTTCATTCTCTGCAGTGCCGAGTGTCCAGTGAAGGGAAGGTTGGGCTTAATTATTAGTTGGTAAGAGTTGGAAGAGGAGAGGAAAGCGGGATGAGATTGAAGCAGGATGGAAGACGAAACAAAGAAAAGGAGAAGTAAAACAAGAAACTAAAGACAGAAATGCAGTAATAAAGAAAGTACCAAGATAATAATGGAAAAAAATTATGACCTATGATGAAACTATTGCTGATAACGAGTGAAGATGATGGTGCCGCTGAACAAAAGTCACAAACAAAGTAAAACAACAAAAACGTACATACGAAAAGGATTAGAAAAACGCAAATTAAAAACTAAAATAATCAAGCAACAGAATGAGAACCACAAGCATATGAAAAACAACACCCAGATACCAACAACACATTTAATCATACCAAGAAAATAAGAATACGAGAAAGACGGAGAAGGAAGTTAAGGAAGAAAAAAAAATTGGGTCATACGGAATACATTGAAGACGCAATAAAGCGACGCAAGGAAAGAGAACGGAAGGGGAAGAATTCTTTACGTACTGAACTATTGAAGGTATTGCGGGAAAGAAGAAACAAATATATAACACTTCCATGAGAGAGAGAGAGAGAGAGAGAGAGAGAGAGAGAGAGAGAGAGAGAAATAGATAGACAAAAGGTAGAGACAGATAGACATAAAGACGAAACACACACACACACACACACACACACACACACACACACACACACACACACACACACACACACGCAGGAATATGGAGATAAATGTAAAGGACGAGGAAAGAGAAGGAGATGGAAGGTTGAATGAGAGAAAAGAGAGAAATTGGACACTGAAGAGGCAGCGTGAAGTTGATGGAAAGAGACATAAAGAAGAAGAAGGAGGAGGAGGAGGAGAAGGAACGGATGAAAGTGGAAAAGTAAGAGGAGGAAGAGGACGAGGAGGAAGACGAGTGTGAAAAGACGAGAGCAATGACGAAGGAAGACGATGAGGAGAAAAATGAGGATAAAAAGAAAGGAAGAGGAAGAGAGGAGGAAGAAGGAGGAGAAGAGGAGAGAGAGGAGAGAGAGAGAGAAAGAAGGAGAGAGAAGAGAAGAAGGAGGAGAGAGAAGGAGAGAGAGAGAGAGGAGGAGAGAGAGAGAGAGAGAGAGAGAGAGAGAGAGAGAGAGAGAGAGAGAGAGAGAAGAGGAGAGGAGGAGAGAGAGAGAGAGAGAGAGAGAGAGAGAGAGAGAGAGAGAGAGAGAGAGAGAGAGAGAGAGAGAGAGAGAGAGAGAGAGAGAGAGAGAGATAGAGAGAGAGAGAGAGAGAGAGAGAGAGAGAGAGAGAGAGAGAGAGAGAGAGAGAGAGAGAGAGAGAGAGAGAGAGAGAGAGAGAGATATAGAGAGAGAGAGAGAGAGAGAGAGAGAGAGAGAGAGAGAGAGAGAGAGAGAGAGAGAGAGAGAGAGAGAGAGAGAGAGAGAGAGAGAGAGAGAGAGAGAGAGAGAGAGAGAGAGAGAGAGAGAGAGAGAGAGAGAGAGAGAGAGAGAGAGAGAGAGAGAGAGAGAAGCAGACTTAGGCAGACAAACAGACCGACAAACAGAGACAGAGAAAAAGAGATACAGAGAGATTGACAGACAGACAGACAGCCAGACAAGCAGACATCCAGACAGACACGCAGATAGACAGACAGACAGACAGACAGACAGACAGACAGACAGACAGACACGCAGATAGCCAGACAGACAAACAGACAAGCAAATACAGACAGACAAGGAAACTGCGGAATGACAAGCAAATGTATGCAATGTTATACTAAAAGAAAAGATAGAAAAAAATAGCATGGAAATATTTTTTAATACACAAACGAACTAACAGAGAGGAATAACCAAAAAGATAGAGAAGAAAACGCAGAACACACACACACACACACACACACACACACACACACACACACACACACACACACACACACACACACACACACACACACACACACACACACAGGCACGGGTAAAAGAAAAGAGAAGAAAAACTAGACCTTGATTAAATAAAAGAAACTGAACACTGTGGAAAGCTGAATTTGGCTCCGAGACCGGGATAAAAAAATATTAAAAAAAGTAAACACCACGTCGAAAATAATATCAAGCAAGACAGCATTTTTAACCTCATAACGAGAGCCACGAAAACCAAAACGCAGAGTCGAGAAAACATTATTAATATACCTCCTTCCTCCCTATTCCTCTTATTCAATACCCTTTCTATCCCTTTGTCGTCTCCTCGCTTAGCCGTCTCCCTCCTCCATCCTCGCTTGTTACACTCTGATTCTTAACTAACGCTGACTAAATTAAAGCAGTCTTACCCACCCCACACCCACGCTTACACCACATCACACCAAACCAGGCAACACCACACCAAGCATGCCTCCTCAGAGTACGCCTACAACGCACACCACAACACCCCCCGCCACACCTCACCACGCCACACTAAGCCATGCCTTCTCATTCCACGCCAAAGAGTCACACCACATCACACCACACTAATCCACACAAAACCACACCAAGTCACACATTTCACACCCACGATTCACACACCACACCACAGCACACCATACCACAGCACACCATGCCATACTATACCATACCACAGCACCTCATAACCAGCCACTACACGCCACTCCCACGCTCCCGGTCGCTCCTTCCTTTGTTACCCACCCAGCACGTACGAAACAGCGGGGGGGAGGGGGGGGGGGTGCCTCCTGGAGTGTTGTGGGTGCTGCTGCCGCTCCCGACCCTCAGACGACCCACTCAGCCTCCCCTCTGGCTACTATCCTTTCCAAGCTCCATCTTCCGTAAACCTTTTCCCTCCTAAACCAGCCTTCTGTACCTTTTCCCATATAAACCATCTTTCTGTACCTCTTTTTCCACTCCTATACCATCTGTTAGAGCATTTTCCCATTCTATAGTCCCCTTCGTTAGCGCCCTCTCGCTCCGTTCATTAAATACGCCTTTCTTAACCTAGTTCCCTTTTCTATATCATCTGTTAGAACCTTTTCCCATCATAAACTTCCCTGAGTTAGCACCTTTTCGCCATTTTTCGCTGACTACGCCTCATTCCATTTTCTTTCCCTCCAGCAGCGAATTCTCTCTTATCTTTACAGCAAGGGTGAACTTAATCAAATTTGAATGTTCTTCGTAGATAGTAAAGCCCATTCACTTGTTTAAAAAGGAGTTTTTATATGCTCTGCTATATATAAAAGTTGCTGAGTGGATTAATATTCTCGTAACCATACACGTGGAAAAATAATTAGTCTCGAAAGGTAATAAAAATAACGTAGGTAAAGTCTTGTGCCGCAATGAAACTAAGTGAAAAGGATGAGGAAAAACGTGTTGCAGGGAATTCATCAGCTTAAGTTGTTGTAAGCGCGTGTTCTAGGCGTCTTTTTTTCGCAGCAGAGACAGGGGAAGGGAAGGGGGAAGCGGCGTGCGTGGGAATGACTGATTAATTGAAGGCGGCGGAGACACGAAGAGATGAAACTGAGGAGGGTAATGAAGAAACGCGAGCAAGGGATAGATAGAAGAGAGGAAACAGGGGGGGAAGAAGGAAGGGAATGAAAATGAGGAAGGTAAAGCAGAAAAAGATTAAGGTAGGGGATGGAAGACAGGAAACAGGAAGGAAGGAAGGAAGGAAGGAAGGGAATGAAAATGAGGAAGGTAAAAAAGAAAAAGATCAAGGTAGAGGATGGAAGACAGAAAATAGGAAGGAAGGAAGGGAATGAAAATGAGGAGGGTAAAGAAGAAACGAAAGCAGGGGATGGATGAAGGGGAGAAAATAGGAAGAAGGAAGGAAGGGAATGAAACTGTGAAGGGTAAATAAGAAACGTGAGAAAGGAAGGGATGGAAGAGAGAAAGGAAGAAAGGAAGGAAGAGAGGAAGGAACGAAGGGAGGGAAAAGTATATATGTATGGGAAAGAAAGGAAGGAAGAGAGGAAGGAAAAGTGAGAAAGGGATAAATGAATGAGAGAAAAGAAGGAAAAAAGGATGTGAGGAAGAAAAATGGATATAAAAAATGAAAGAAAGGGAGGAATGCAGTTAACCTTCATGGAATCCTGCAGCACAACACACACACACACACACACACACACACACACACACACACACACACACACACACACACACACCTCTACTCTCTCTGTATTACGTAACGAACGATAATATATACGTAATTAATGCCAGTGCGATCACGTTAACCAGTTATTGTTGAATAATATAAATCACAACACGGGATTACAGCTTTTATGTATTTTTATTGGGACATTAGTAATTAATAATAATCATTTATTCATAGCTGCTCGGCCCCATATTTTACAAATTCATTTCCAAATACGACACGGCTCGGGGCAAAGTGTGGACTGGCACTAATTTGTTTCTGGTGTGGTCCTACGTCAGTGTGTGGGAGTGTGTGTGGGGTAGGGTGAGGGGTGAGGGATGTAGGTGTTGGTGGGTGGGAGGGGCGTGAGGGTGTGTGGGTGTTTGTATGGATGGGTGTGGGTGTGAGTCATTTTAAACATTTTAAACACAAACTAGACACACAAAGACAGACAGATACAGACAAGAATATATAAATAGATTGATAGATGAGTAGAGAGACAAACATTTATATAGACAAAAGATAGACACGTACATATTTTTTACAGGAATGGAAGCAGCTCACGGGCAAAAATAAATAACAAAAAAGCCTGTCGTGTGTTACTGTAGCCTTAAAGGTAAGTCAACGCTTCAACAAACCCAGAAAGACGAAGACACCCTCAGGAGGAGCACACAACGCGACACTTCGCCTCTCGTGGCTCAAGGAATCAGCGAGGCAGCGAGGCGAGCGGGCGGCGGGAGGGCTGAACCGGGTGAGTCTTGCCAAACCTTTGACTTGGTAACGCGCACATCCTCACACAGAGTCAATCGTCTGAGGGTAATATTTTAACATCTTGTCCTCCCTCTAGCAAGCTTTATCGACCGTGGCAAGGCATGTTTTCTCTGTCTCCCTTTTCCTCTTGCTCTCGCTCTCGCTCTGCCTGTCTGTCTGTCTATCTGTCTGTCTATTTATATATCTATATTTCTTTAGCTCCGTCAACCTAAATCGATTTCCATCTATCTACATTTATTACCATCAATCTCCATTTACCTTCATTATCTCCATCTCTCTCTCTCTCTCTCTCTCTCTCTCTCTCTCTCTCTCTCTCTCTCTCTCTCTCTCTCTCTCTCTCTCTCTCTCTCTCTCTCTTGTTCTATTTATCTCTCTACTATCTCGACAGTGCTGTACCCTTGTATTAAGTCTGTGTACCGCAGGGAGTAATAAAGCATCGCCTGTGCCCGAAGAAGACAAACTACATCGATGTCCTTTCTGTTTAATGTACAAACCATCTCATCACCCCAACACAGATCAAACACTCTCCGCTAAGCTCAAGGTGTCATGACATTTATCGACAATCAGCCAGTTGTTGCAGTTTACGCCGCTCATTTTCCTATTTCGTAACTTCTACCGCGTGGTTCCGGCATGCAGTGGCGTGTCCCCGGCGGTCGCGTATTAGTTGGTCACCGGAGACGAGAGTTGGCCATTAGTTCCCGCCGCGGCCTAACTTTCCCCAACCCAAGTCACGACAATTACCGATGCAGCGCCAGCCTGAATATTCCGCCCTCACGTTCCCCGCAGTGTAGGTCATGACACAACAAAGACTTAAGCCCCGTGTTGTCCCTATTGAGCGATCATGACGTACTACATAGTTTACGTTAATCAAGGAGACTTAGAAATACACTTTTTAATCACTCCAGTTCCTTATTTTACGTTAGTTTAGGCATTAGCGCTTTACCGCACTCGTGTACTTAGCTTTCACGATTTGCACTTGATAATGGTGTTAATATTGAGGTCTGTAGGTGCTGAGAAGGTTGCACGGCTTTCTCTCTCCTCTCACAGCCCAACACCGGGAATCGCTTTGTGTCAGGTTACTACAGTTATCTATACCAGATCCCTAATATTACCCATCACTCATTTGTCCGATTCTAGCACCAGCCACTCTCTATACTCAGTTTATTTGACCAGTGGGAAGGTGTAGTGGTTAGTTGGTGGTGCTGCAGGGTTCAGGAGACACAACTAGTCGTAATAGCCTTTAGTCAGATGTCATAAGTTAAAATGATAATAATAAAATAATAATAATGAAAATAATGCTGTAAGAACGTGGGCGGATATTCCCCTGTAAAGTATTTCAACACAGGGACACAATATTTATAAGTTACCTTAACAAACTACCTAAAATATTACTAATGGCAATCATCTTCCTCTGCTACGCGCCAGCCATTCTACAACCCTCCGAATTTGAACCCAGACAGACTGACAAATTCATAAACAGGCAAGAATATTCACCGGTCACCCTCTGCAGTGACTATTAGCATTCATTCTGAAGCATAAAAAATTAAAAGAGCGAACGTATATCATCTTTACCATCCCGACATAACCCAGACGGAGGGACACGTGCTCAGTCAGACAGGAAGTGACTATACACCTTCAATTTGCCGCCAGAAAAAGGGTGAACGTTTATCTTCGCTTGCATTCCTGGCCATTAATTGAATACCTCCCTAACGAGACACATCGATAGAGTAAAGAGAGCGTTTCCGAAGCACTTCTGGCCCTGAAATTTTTTTAGAGCTTAGGGTTAACAAAGGACGATTATATTCCCAGACTTATAAAGAATACCTCCATAACAAGATACATAACGACACAGTAAAGAGGTCATTTCTGAAGCTCCTCTGGCCTTGAAGAATCTATACATGTTTAACAAGAACGATGTTTTGGTAGAGGGAAGAAAACACAGTAAAAAGAACGTTTCCGGGGCAGGTTAGGGGGAGGCGGTGGCTGAGTCGACAGAGTGACGGCGCCACGTTCAGGAGGACGCGAGTTCAATCCCCGCCCGGTGCCACCAAACTGGGATTTTTCAACCGCCGCCGAGTGGCTTAAAACTACCCACATGCTGTCCAGAAGACCACCTATCAACCCGGACTCTAGATTCTAGGATTAAAGATGAGCTCCGGGTGGGCAGCATGAGCCAATGCAAGATGGCGCCACAATAAACACTCGCCTGCGCCAGAACGGGCTGGACCAACCATTAGGCCCCACCGAGAAGAAGCCTTGGGCCGACCATCAAGCCCCACCGGGAAGAAGCCTACCGGCGCAAGAGGCCGTGACGTAAAAAAAATAAAAAAAATAAAATAAAACTGACCTTCAAGAACCTACCCAGCTTCATAGTTTAAAGAAGGAAGAAGTTTTGCTCAAGGAGAGAGAAACAGGACACGAACATCGACACAAGAAGAGACAAGAGAGCACCGACAAGAGGCAGACCGTTGTCAGGATTTCTCCCCGCAAATCAGCTGCACGTAACTGAGCCTCGAACGAGCAGCGAAGTGTTACTCAAGGAGAGAAACAAGACAGAACTCTGACACTCCTAACACACAAGAGGGCAAGGACAAAAGGGAGCCCGTTGTCATGTTGTCTCCCCGCCACTCAACTAAACGTAACTGAACCTCGAACGAGCAGCGAGGTTTTGTTCAAGTAGAGAGAAACAAGACAAGAACATCGGCAGACAAAGAGACAAGAGAGGATCGACGAAAGGGAGGCCGTTGTCAGACTTTCTTCCCGCCACTAAACGTATCTGAACCTTGCAGGAGAAGTGATGTTTTGCTCAAGGAGAGAGAAACATGACTAGAACATCAACACAAGGAGAGACAAGAGAGCAGCCACAAAAGGGAGGCCATTGTGATGCGGTCTCCTCTCCACTTGACTGAACGTAGCTGAACTGAACTCCACTCGACAACCCCATCAAAGTATCCTTCAACTCGTGACGGTTCTAGTGATGTATGTTTCGTCTGTCGCAATAGGAACACGCTCACCAGTATAAAGTTCGGTAAAAGTATAGTTACAGACTTCCTCATTCGGACTTGCTTCCCTCTGTTCTCTCAACTTTATTTGCCTTCCTGCTTTCTCTGCCGTTTCCGTGTTGGGGTGCTTTCATCCCTCATTGTGTTATTTCAAGAGGAGAGCATCGAGACATCTCTCCTCTCGAAATTGACCTCTCTTTTGGCAACTCATCTGAACTCTTTATAGGGGAAGTGTTTAGCAGACTTTTTTTCTCATTATTACTTATTTTTTGCCCTTGAGCTGCTTCCTTTCCTTTCCTTTACTTTACTTTACTGTAAAGAAAAACATCTATGTCTTTTTACTAGGATTTGGCGCCTTAGGTACATCGCTACGATCACTTCACAGATCATTTTTAACCTACTATTATCTATAATACCTATTGTTATCTGCGCTTTGGAACAAGATTTGGAGCATGAAAGGACAAAGACTACTTCGGAGACCAATTTTACACAATGATTTCGTGCCCACTCTTCCCTGCTTTGCATTTGCTATTAAAAAAAAAAGATAAGTATATTCAAAAGCAACGAATTTGGCCATAACCTGTCAAATATCACTTCAAAGAGCAGTTTTACTTATTAGGTGCATATCCTCTATCTCCTGTTCTGCCTTTGCCATTGAGAAATAATAAAAAAAAAAGAATATCTAGAAACAACGACTGGCGCATCACGTGGCAAAGATCGTTTCAATTATCAGTTTTACATAATGCTTGCTAATTTTCTCTGTCGTATTCTGCCTTTGCCACTAAAAAGAAAATACTGAAGACAAAACATATTCACAAACAACGAATTAGTACATCACACGGCAAAAATCCCATCAAAGACCCCTTGAAACTCCTCTTCAAAGTATTCAGAAGCAACGAATTTAGCGTATTACATGACACACTAATTCAAGGATCACTTCTACAGATCAGTTTGCGTATCCGCTCTCTCATGTCCTGCCTCTGTCATTGGAAAAAAAATACAGGCAAAAGAAGTATCCAGAACCATCGAATCAGCGTACTCGACATTCTGCCTTGGTCGCCCTCTCGCTCGGCCTTGACTCTCAGGGATTACCCGGATTAACGCCGCAGAGAATGTGAGTTTTATGAAAGGCTTCGATCCTACGCGAGGGCTACGAGGGATTAGGCGTTCAATGGCCTGCAGGAATATTTAACGGCGGGGCGGACCTTCCTTGACACTCTCAGCTGACGTTTTAGTTCAATTTGTTTTGTTTCCAATGTACGTTTTATCTGAATGAATATTTGACTGCTTTTGATTTCCAGAGTTTCCATGTGTGTGTGTGTGTGTGTGTGTGTGTGTGTGTGTGTGTGTAATGACAGCTGACAAAACTTAGTAGTAAAAGCAGTAGTAGTAATAGTAATAGTAATGGTAGTAGTAGTAGTAGTAGTAGTAGTAGTAGTAGTAGTAGTAGTAGTACAGTAGTAGTAGTACAGTAGTAGTAGTAGTAATAGTAGTAGTAGTAGTAGTAAGAGGAGGAGTAGGAGGAGGAGGAGGAGTATTAGTGGTAGAAGTAGTAGTAATAATAGCAGTAGCAGTAGTAGTAGTAGTAGTAGTAGTAGTAGCAGTAGTAGTAGTAGTAGTAGTAGTAGTAGTGGCAGTAGTCCTAACCGGAGTAGCAAAGATGGAAATACATCTCAAAGTGGTTGCAGTAACACAGAGAAACAAAGACCCACTCCATCCGTAGTAACATAAATAAGGACTAGTACAGATTTGGTCAAGTAACAGCAACAAAGAGGACCAAAAAGAGACACAAACCTTGCTCAGTCGTAGTAACAAAGAGGAACAATAAGGCTCTAACAAGTAACAGCAACGAAGAGAAACCAAGACCCGTCGGAGCCGTGATAACAAAGAAAACAAAGATCTGTCAGAGCCGTGCACAGTAACACTCACTTGAGGCGGGGCGTCGAATGCGGCAGGCGGCTGTACCGATGAGCGATGACTGGACCCAAGGACGGATGGCTTGCGTCTCCTTGCTCGGCACCACAATATCAAACACTGTAAAATACGTCCACAGAATCCTTTATATAAAACACTGAATACTTATTTTAGTCACACAAGCGTCTGAAAAATTGAAGGTGGGTTATTGAGCCCCACAATAGTACATGGAATGCTACATAAAATACAATGAATAATATGTCAGATGCGAGAACCATTGAAAAATAAAAGTTATATGTTATTGGAGTTCAACAATAGAACAAATACAAATACTTCATAAAATACATCGAGTAGTATGTTACACGCACACACCAATGAAACAATATGAATTATGTGTTACCGGACCCCTGCAAGACTACACAGCATACTCTACGAATGCGCTAAACACTAAATTTAATGCACAAAACACCGAAAGTTTAAAGTTATACATTACTGGAGTCGTAAAATATAAAAGAAGAAAGAAAACAGTACGAGAAGTCAGTCAGTCCTTTGTCTAGCGGAATGATCGACCAACTTGTACATTATCAAAAAGTTACAAGTTATGATTCGTTAATAAATTGAAAATAAAAAACATTGAAAGGCATATCTAATCTAACTATGTAAATCTGATGTTACTGAAACTTTCCCTTCATATGCAAAAAGAAGAAAACATCAACAACCTGCTTCCTAACCAACGCAAAGCAAGGATTATTTGACCCAGTAATACAAGACCGAGACCTAGGATGACATGGACGAATTCTAAGGATAATAGTTTTCCTTTTTAATTATGTTGCTGCTGTTTATGCCGCCCACTTCCACCTCCTTCCTCCGAGATTGTCTAGTTGAATGAAATGATAAAAAAGTGGCTTCTGGAGAGTGGTCGCAATACAAAGGAAATACAAAAAGCTCAGGTGCGATGTCCATACCTGATGAGAATTAGGTTCCATCCTTAAAACACCGCATCTATCCACCCACACCCACACCTACACATCCACACACACACTTAAGAGTCGTATTATAAAACATTTCGTCGCCCAAGAACACATATTTGACAAAGCTTTCGTAGGAGTTGTGGGCATTTCGAGTAGTAGTTTTATGACCCTTGTGGTAGTCTGACCCTCCCTCTGTACCGTGAACCTACAAAAAAATCATGAGAACCCGATTGACCCCTTCTTTGACCTTTATAAATAGCTGATGTGGGAAGCGATAATGTCTTATAATACCGACCTAATTAATACTCCTCTTCCCCATCATATATAATACTCCAACCCCCCAAACACACATTTATACAAAACCCCTTCCCTCCCCTACAACCACACCCCATCACATACACACACACACATCTAATACCCTTCCCCACACACAAACATATACTCAAAAGTCCCTCCTCCTTCTCCTCTCCCCCACCCACACACATACTCAAGGTCCCTCCCCCCAGCACACACAAGTAATGCCTTTCCATTCATCAATACTAGTGGCCGGCTGGCAGAGTTCACTAACACGCCAGATTTACTCGCGCGCTGCATCTCACTCACGTCACGGGCGCCAGCATTTCCTCGTTTGTCAGGCTGTCACTGCAAAGTTAATCCATAAATTTATTCAATGCCTCCAACTTATATCAGCCCTAATTTATATGCGACAAGTTGAGTTGGCCCATCACGCCTACTGGGGGAACTAGTGTCAGGTCGTTCACTCTGTACTAAACGGGAAAGTATTGGTAGGTATGGCGATAGGTAGGGATATATATTGGTAGGTAGGTAGGTAGGAAGGTAGATTATTAAACAGGTGGGAAGGTAGGTAGGTAGAAAAGTGGATAGATAGTTGTGATAGATCAATAGGTTCGAAGGTATAAAGATAACTAGGTGAAAGGGTAAATAGCTATGAAGGTAGGTGGGTAGGTAGGAAGGTAGGCAAAAACGTAGATAGATAAAAAGGTTGGAAGGTAGGAAAATATATGAGTAGGAAATCTGATGGGTAGGTATGCTATGTTAGATTAGGTAAATAAGCTTAACTAAACATTCGCCCAGGTGTAGCATACATACATACATACATACATACGTACATATACACATACACATACTTACTTCTCTGCTACATCAGTTTTAAGGCAGCCGTTGCGACGCTTGCATTCAAAACACAGCAAAAAAATATATCCAAATCATTGCAGTCACGAGTGTTGAGAACTCAAAATAGGGGAGGGGAGGAATGACACACACACACACACACACACACACACACACACACACACACACACACACACACACACACACACACACACACACACACACACACACATGCACGCACACACACGTAAAAGATATAGCAAGTCTTCCTTCTTCTATCCGTGCAAAGCGTAATTTTTCGTTTACAAGACTCGGTCAGGAGGGGAACAAGCAATGCAGGGAAGGCGCAAGAGGAGTTTTCCAAAGCTATTTTTATTACAACACGACAAAGCAATTTTCCTCGAAGTCGTCGGTGCACTGAGGACATTTTTTTCTTCTTTCTGTCAGGGCGTGTTTTTTTTTTATTTCTCTTCTTTTCCCGCTTCCCGTCATCTCATATCGTCAGGGAAGAGCCATGTTAGCGAAATATCACGAAGAAAAGTTTGCGAAAACGATGAAAAAAAAGTGCCGGAGATGTGTGTGTGTGTGTGTGTGTGTGTGTGTGTGTGTGTGTGTGTGTGTGTGTGTGAAAGGGATGTGAGGGGCTATGAATATGTGTGTGTGGGTGGGAGGTGAGAGAGGTTGTAGTGTGTGTATGTGTGTGTGTGTGTGTGTGTGTGTGTGTGTGTGTGTACCTGAGCAGTTCTCCCACTCTCCCTTTGAACATCTAGGTATTTGTGTTGACGCTATACCGGCGGCAAACAGCGGCGGGCAACACACGTATACCGTTGTAATAGCTCGCAGGAAACAGTAAAGCAAGTCTAAAAAGTTAGCAAGGAAAGTTCATGTGCTGAGTGAAAGACAAACTTTACTTCCCCGGGTTTGTTCGAAGCCTATTTGCCTTCCCCGAAAGAGGGAAAGTTTCGTCTACATCTCGGCAGTGCTATCTTTTTTTGTTGGGAGAATCAACGACGCTCTGATGTTTCATTCTTCGGTTTCAAAGACGGAATTCTGCTTTCAACATTATTTTTATCCTCATTATTTTCACGTCTACCAATTAGTTCGTCTAGCGCGCAATCTTATTTAGTTGGCATAATCAACGCACTGATTTTTCATTCTTCGTAATAAAAGGCTGAATTCTGCTTACAATCCCGACCACGACTGGAATTATCATTATTTCCCTTATAATTCTTACTCCAAGTGGACACAAATCGATGCATGTTTGAACAGGCAATGACGACACGGTAAGGGCGGCAGTATGCTTAAAACACCGACCACAACTGGAATTATCATCATTATTATCATTATTATTCTTACTCCAAGTGGACGCAAATCGAGGCAAACGCTGAACACGTAGCTATTGGCGACACAGGAGGGGTGGTCAGATTTAGCATAGGCCAGGTCGCTCCCCGCCGTGTACTCAGCTCAAGGCCCTGCAACAATAACAGCCAGTCACAGTTCTGCTACACGCACCGGCCGGCACGCGCTGTACATAACGAGGCGAGGCTACACTGCAAGGGAACGGGCTCTCCACCAGACGGCACCAGGGCAGAGGTCGGCATTCTCAGACGCTTCCACCTTTCACATCAACTATTCCCAAAGGTCGACAAGATCAATCGGGTCCTCATGAGAGTTACTTAGGTTCATGGTACAGTGGAAAGGTCAGAGTACCAACAGGGTCATAAAACTACCCCTGGATATACCTAAGACTCCTAGGAAAGCCTTGCCAAATGTGTGTGCTTGGCCGCAGAAATGTTTGAGAATCTGGCCCCAGGAAGCCATGCAGGGACAGTAATTCAGCCGGCTCGCCCTCCCCTCTCCGGCGTGCCAGCTGGTCGTGTGTTGGGCACAGGAACGTGCCTCCTCGTGGTCGTGTTGTACAAGGTTTTCAGCGTTTCCAGGTAGCCGAGCCTTGAAATTTGGTGACATTGCGATATAGTTAGTAGCACTTGTACGTGGCGGCCGTGCTCTGGAGGGCGAAATTGGAAGGAAAAATGACCGCCGGCACTTCGCTATGATTTCCGCAACAACTATTTTTCGTAACTAGTTGGACAAAAGTTTTCTTCCTTTTGCACTTTACTTGGCAGGTCAAGGACGAAACACAATTAGAAAAATATTTAATCAGAAATCGCTGCTCATATTGAAATGCTAGATGAATAAGAAGATATTGAAGGAAAGACTCAAGATAGCAATTGAGACGAAGGAAAAAAAAGGATATATCATAATAGGGCATCAAATCTGAAGACTCGTACACACACACACAAACACACACACACACACACACACACACACACACACACACGTGCTACACTAGAATCAAAAAGAATGTTGAGAATATTACCACTTAGGAGTGTTACACATTTTCGGGGAGAGGGAAAAGGGAGAGACGGAGAAGGAGGAAGAAAAAGAAGATGAGGTGGACGACAATGAAAAGGAGGAGGCGAACAATGATAAACAGAGGAGAGAATAGTGCAAGGAGTAAGAGAGTAAAGGAGGAAGAGGAGGGCAAAGATGAGAAAGAGGAGAGGATGAGGCACAGAGGAAGGAAGTGGAGAAGGAGGAGGAGGAGAGGGAGGATAAAGACAGAAGATGAAGCAGGGAGGGAGGAAGAGAGACAGTCTGGGGCCGCTGGAATTATTAGGACGAGGAGTAAAAGGAAGAGCGGAAGAGACGAAAAAAAGATGAGACGCCAAAGAAAATGCTAAAAAGGAAAGGGCGGGGAAGAAAGGAGGTTAAAGAAAACGAGGTCGAGCAACAGGAAGGGGGAGTATAAAGGAGGAACAATGGCAAATATTCCAAACATTCTTTCTTTTCGCTCATGTTCTCTGCAGTCTTCCTTACCTTATTCTCTCTCTCTCTCTCTCTCTCTCTCTCTCTCTCTCTCTCTCTCTCTCTCTCTCTCTCTCTCTCTCTCTCTCTCTCTCTCTCTCTCTCTCTCTCTCTCTCTCTCTCTCTCTCTCTCATTATTTCCTTCTCATGTGCTCAATATTCTTTCTCCTATTGTATCCCTTCCATATTTTTCGTCTCCTTTCATTATTTCTCCTTTCCCTCCTTCTTATGTTCTCAATTTTTTCCTCACTATTAATTCTCTTTCATTCTTTTCATTTCATTCATTTCCTTTCTCATTGCTCCCACGTTCTCTTTTCCTTCCTTTCCTCGTTCCATTCCTCTTCCTTCCTACTCCAGTCCCTATCATTTTCCACCTTCCTCATATCTTGTTTTCCTCTCTCCCTCAATGATATCCTTAGTTTACTTTCCCGTTCCTCTTTTTCCTTTTCTCGTTCCCCTCCTCTTCATTTCCTATCACTTTCCACCTGTCTCTTTTCCTCTTTCCCCCAATAACACTAACTATCCCAATCATCTCCCATTCCTCTCCTTCCTTACGTTCTTCTTTCCTTCCTTCTCTTCCTCTTCCTTCTCCGTTTTTTATCACTTTCCACGTTTCCCTTCCTTTGTTTTCCTCTCTCCCGCAATGAAATCATTCTAAGCCTTTCCCATTTCTCTCCCTCATTACGTCATTCGGTCCCTCATCCTCCTAGTCTCCTCCTCGATACACATACCTCGATAGACCCTCCGCCGCTACACCCAAACAACAGATCGTAGCGCCGGCGTGTCCAGTAATTACCCCGCAACATAACAGCTTCTCAGTGGCTAGTGTTGCTCACGCGGAAAACTCCTCCTGCACAGTCCCATTAGAAGGCAGTATTGCGACAGTAACGGTAGAGGTGTTTGTGCAGCTGCTGGGTCTCCTGTGTCGTGTTGTGTTGGGAGAGGCTCATGGTCGTAGTAGTGGTGGTGGTTGTGTTGTTGTTTTGGGGAGGGGAAACTATTGTGTTGTGGTGTGTTGTTTCGTTTTGAGAGGAGAAGCTTAGTGTTGTGTTGTTGTTTGTGTTGGTGGAAGTGGTTGTGTTTTGCGGTTGAAATATAATGAGTTGAGTTTGTTTTGAGTATGTGTGTGTGAATGTTGGGAGCTGTATGTGGATGTGTTGTGTTGCGAGGAGCAGGTGGTCTTGTGCTGTAAAGGGCAATTAGTTGGCTTATCGTGTTGCAAGAGTTGGTTGCCTTGTTTTGCAGTGTTGCTGTGGGGGCAGGTGTGCTACTGCGCTCCAAGAGAATTAGTTGTGTTGTGTTTCGAAGGAAATATTTTGTAAAAGTGTATATATTGCTGTGTTATTGTGTTGCATGAGAAGAGTAATGCTGCGCTATTGCATGAATGTGTTGTATCTCGTGTGATGACTGTTTTTCAAGGGGTATATAAGTGTTGTGTTTCAAGAGAGCAAGTCGTTACGTTGTGTTGCGAGAGGAAATGTGTTATCGTGTTGCAGAGGGAGCTTCGTTGCATTGTGTTGGTGGTGAAAGCTGTGCAAAGGGGCAAGTAAGATATTGTGTTGTATGAACGATACGTTTTGTCGTATTACAGAATGAGAAGCATGACTGTGTTACATGAGGATTTGTTGTTGCATTGTGTTGTATTCTGTATTGCCCAGCTCGAAAATACATAGTTATACTGTGTTAGGTGCACGAAGGGAAATGTATTGTATTGAAAGAATTAACTGAATGTGTTACCCTGTGTTGTATTGTGCTGCTGTGTTTCTAAGGACGTAGGTGTATGTTTATGAGTGTTTGTGTTTATGCTGCATGATAATAAGTTACACTGGAAGAGAAAATGTGTTCCAAAAGACTGAGTGAGTGTTCCAGTACTGTGTTGCTTTGTGTTGTGATATAGAAAACGAATCAGAACATGTTGTGTTGCAAGAATATGTGTTTGAGAGTTGCAAGGAAAAGAGCTCTACGTCTTTTTAAAGGATATTCTTCGTATGTAAATTCTGCTGCAAAGAGAAGAGTGAGCGAAGAGAAAGAGTTTTGCTCAGGGTCACGTATTGTCAGTGGAGGAGCTAAGTAAGTAAGTTCTCCGCGTGGGCCCTCTCAGAGCACTGACCGCGGAGATGGGAAGAAGAAAACAGAATAGAGGCCACAGAAAAGCAACACGTGCGTGGCTTTCCCTCTCCCTCTCTCTTTCGTATTCCCTTTGGCCGCGGAAACAGAAAACACGGCGTTGTAAAGAAGATCCCGAGCAGACGCATCCCTCCGCAGAAACACGCATAATGATAAACAAATAGAGAGTGGGAGGGAAGGGGGAGAAAAAGTAAAAAGTAGAAGAGTTGTGTAGCAGGAGGAGCAGGAGGAGGAGGGAAGGTTGGGGTTGGTGAGGAGGTTAGTAAATAAAGAAAGAAGAATAAAGGATGAATCTCTCTCTCTCTCTCTCTCTCTCTCTCTCTCTCTCTCTCTCTCTCTCTCTCTCTCTCTCTCTCTCTCTCTCTCTCTCTCTCTCTCTCTCTCTCTCTCTCTCTCTCTCTCTCTCTCTCTCTCTCTCTCTCGGGGGGGGGCAGGTAAAGGGGGGGACAAGTTCAAAGGGAGAACAGGAAGCCCCAAGCAAAACAAACACATCACAATAGAAGCAGGATGAACACAAAGAAACACAAAGGAAAAACAAACAACAGCAGACCTGATTGTCCTTACGAGGCTGTTTGTGACAAGCTACACTAACTATGTAATCAAAGGTGGAAGATGAAGGACAGCAAAGGCGAAGGCTCCTCCCCACACCCCCATCCCTCCAGCCAAAGCTGGCAGGAAAGGAAAAAGAACCATTACTGCTACCACTAACAGGGCGATAACAACGGACAAGGACACCAGAATTCGAAAGAACTTAACGTTATTACGACAATGAGTAAATATTAACTGTTGTACTATCAACGACATCACAGGGTAGAGAATTCCAAACATTAACGACTCGATTGAAGAAGAGTTTGGCCTCGTGCGATGAGAACCTTTTACCACTTATCTTGAGATTGTTATTTCTTCTTGTTCTATTTGATCGATCAATTGTAAAGTAATTTTCCACATTAATATAACTGAATCCTTTAAACATGTTAAACACTTCTATTAGATCGCCTAGCATTCCTTGTTTTGAATGGCTGAATAAATTTACTTCTTTAAGCCTTTCATAAGATAAATCTATCAATCTAGGAATCATTTTTGTTACTCTCCGTTGATCCCGCTCTAACTTTTCTACATCTTTTCTGTAATAGGGAGACCAAAACTGTACACAGTACTTTAGCTGGGGTCGAACCAGCGAATTATACAATTTCCATATTACTTTTTTTCCGATTTGTTATTAAAGACTCGTCCGATGAGGCCAACCAATTTGTTTGCGGTTTTAACTACCTCTGAACAATGCTGACTGGGCTTTAAATCGCTTGAGATAGTGATTCCAAGATCCTTTTCTATACTTATTGCTGAAAGTTGTTGGCCATTCATTACGTACTGAACACGACTGTTATTGTTTCCGATGTGTAACACTTCCGACAATTTATCTCCTCGCGTATTAAGAGAATGTAGCCAACAGCTAGAATCAACAGATCATTAGCACAGGCAAGCGTGCCTCTTGCGTGGAAAACAGACAATGTTTCCCCGATCTTAAAAAAAAAAATGAGATGAAAAAACAAGCCAGTAATTATCGTCCTATCAGCCTTACGCCTGTCCTAATTAAACTATTCGAAAAAATAGTCAGGGATAAAGTGATCACGTTCCTCGAAACAAATGATTTGATAACTGATAATCAGCACGGATTTCGTAGTAACCGAACTTGCCTCACCGACTTATTAAACAGGAACGTTTACCACGGAGGCCATGTTGCGAATTATTTATCATATTATTTTCTTCGAAGAATTTCACCATATTGTCGCGAATGATAGTCTCCATTAACTTACAAACAATCGATGTCAAGCTAATTGGTCGATAGGAGGAGGAGGAAGAGAAGGAGGAGGAGGAGGAGGAGGGTGTGCAGGGGAGGGGGGCTGGGTCAGGGGAGGAACGTCCAGTGAGGGGAGCGTCCAAGGGGGGGAATGAGATGCGGAAGGAAGAGGAGAGGCACGGAAGTTAAGCTGCTCGTGACGTGGAAGGCAAAGCTGAAAGAGATGGACACAAAAGCGGCGACTATGAAAAAATGTGCGAGTTATTCTGTTTACTGAAAGGGCAAAGTCGTCAATTTCTCTCTTTCTTCTCCTCTTGCTTATCACACTTGTCTTTTCTTATTCTTCGTCTTTTTAATTTATTCTCCTACTGCTGTATTTTTAAGTATTTTCATTTTTTTTCCTTATCCTCCTCCTCCTTCCTCTATTCTCCCCTTTCCTTTTTTTTTATCTTCTCCTCCTTCTCTACTCCTACATCTCCTCCTCCTCCTCCTTTTCCACTCCATTTTTCCTCATTTCCTATTTCTCTTATTCTAATCTCCTCTCCTGATTGTATCTCTATTATGTCCCTCTATCCTTACTTTACGTTATTCTTTTCCTCTTCCTCCTCATTGTCTTTGCCTCCTAGAGTTTGTTTTCTCCTCCTCCTCCTCCTCTCTCTCTCCTCTTCCTCCTCCTCCTGCATCCTTCAACTCTTTCGTTTTACCATTCCTTTTACTTTCTTCTCTTCCTCTCCATTTCTTATTCGTAGTCTCTCCCTTTAGCTTCTGTGTCCTTTATTCTCCTCTTTTATTTTCCTTTTATCATCACGACTCTCCTTTTCCCTCCCTTTCTTAAGTAACAAGCAACAGATAAACATGGAGAGGTAAACGAGAGAGAGAGAGAGAGAGAGAGAGAGAGAGAGAGAGAGAGAGAGAGAGAGAGAGAGAGAGAGAGAGAGAGAAGGGTACGTACATCACTCACTTCACTCACATGCTTCACACACCCAGCGCCACTATTACCAACCCACAAAGCTTTGATGTTCCCCAAATTATGTGTGTGTGTGTGTGTTTGTGTGTGTGTGTGTGTGTGTGTGTGTGTCATTCGGTACCGAGAATAACCTAAAAGGGAGAGAGAGGAACGGACTCAACAATACATCCATCGTCTTTTTTTTTTCTCTCTCTCTTATTTTTCTCGCTTTTTTCTTTAATGGTTTCGCTGAGTCGCGCGCAATTAATCGAAGAGTAATACATTTTTTTCCTGGTCTTTTCTCACTCCATTTTCTTTCAAGCTTTATTTTTTTTTAAGATAGGATCTATGACGCAGCGAGAAAGTATTAATTATCTCTCCGCACAGAAAGAAAAGAGCTCAACGAATGAATTAATTAAAGAAGGATAGACGGCAGGTAGGTAGGAAGGAAGGAAGGAAAGAAGGTACGAAGGAGGGAAGGAAGGAAGGTGAGAAAGTATGAAACCACTAAATCAGGGAGGCAAGCTAAAAAAAAAATAGATTAGACAATAATTCATCATATTAAAGAATGAATGAAGAATAGAAGAAGAAAGGGAAGGAAGGATGGAACGAGATAATATGAAAAAGCAGTGGATATGAATGAGACCAGTAATGAAGGAAAAGTTGAGGAAAAAAGTATATGAATGAGTGACCCAGTGAATGAAGGAAGGAATAACAAGAAATATACGAAAATAATAATCATATAACAAAACAAAAAAAAATGAGGACAAGACAGGACGGGAGGGAGGGAGGGACTCGAGTGCATGTGACGTCAAAGGCAAGGCAAGACAAAATGAGATTCCGAGTCTAAGGAGGAGGAGCCGAGAGTGCGTCCCGAGGGAGCCGTGTTTGCAGGGGCGCCGAGAGGTCGTGTTTGCGCTCCTCGGCGACACTTGAACCTCGACCGTGGGCGGGGCGCTAAACACGACAGGCGACGAGGCAGCGGCAAAAACAAACACGACAAGAGCTACAAGTGGTAGGCTCGTTGACATGATGCCTTACACAAACATGGCGGCGCTTCGAGGCACAGACAGACAGACAGACAGACAGACACAGACACACACACACACACACACACACACACACACACACACACACACACACACACACACAAACAAATACTGCACACACGCATACATTCACAGGAAATAAGAGACACTCCCAAACACACAAAAAATACACGCAAAAAAAACTAAACACATACACACATACACAGAAAAAGAGACACACACACACACACACACACACACACACACACACACACACACACACACACACACACACACACGCACGCACAAAAAATATATATATATAGATTAATATGGATATGTGACACAGAAACAGCACAATGAAATATATTAATTGAACACGCGTTATATAAAACTGTAATCGTACTATATATAAATTTGATCCATTACTAATTAATAAAAAAACTGCAGTCCATCATGTATTCCAATAAAACTGTAGCAAATTTAAAATATCAATACGTTAAACGAGTTGGATAAAAAAAGTTAACACACACACACACACACACACACACACACACACACACACACACACACACACACACACACACACACACCTACGAACACACACTTTTGTTATCGAAGGCTTTAGATCCACACACACAAAGAGACATCAAACAGACTTAATATAATGTTGAACGCGACAACTTCCAACCTCGCAGGCAGGCACACACACACACACACACACACACACACACACACACAGTACATATTCACCACTTCAAAGTATTACATCATCCTTCACATCAACGCGAGCTTATGACCTTTATTTCTAGATCACCTTCCCCACGATATTTTATTTGTCGTGTAAATGGCTGGCTAAATTTTCTAAGTTATTATAGCAAACTTTATTTTGTGATCGAGAATTATGGAAACAGCTATGCAATCTGATCTCATTAGGCTTCAAGAACCTCTTTTACGATTGGGTTCTGCTTGATTTCATACCCACGTTTTTCACTAATGAGTCTTCATTTGACGATAAGAATCTCCACCACGTTTCCGACAGAATGTGGTGAGAAAAACATATATATTTTTTATGTTGGGAGATGTTCCGTTTTTTCAACCGTGTTCATGAATGCGAGCGAAGTTTTTTTTATATTTGTGGTTGGAATTTGATACTCTCTCTCTCTCTCTCTCTCTCTCTCTCTCTCTCTCTCTTACACATAAAGCTGTCTAGCATCACGATTTACGGATACGCAGCGCCCACACACCACCGCCACCCCGACACCACCAGGCCTGTCCAGCATGTATCAACACCAACACCACCGCGACAATTAACACACCACCAAAGCCATTCTGCTACATCTACGTCTTTCTGGCATGCCTTTGCACTCTTAAGTATACCTTACCTTAACACTCCCTCCACCTTAACTATCACAGCTTTTCCTCTACTCCAACACTTCAATAACCAGCGCCGCCTGCCAACGCCGTCAACTACGTCCATACGAAAGATTATGCAACTTTCATGGATCAGGGGAATCGGTGTAAAAGAGAGAGAAAGAAAAAGGTTTGGATTCTGGTTCGGCTGCGTACTAGATCCTCTAGAGGCGAGGTACACAGCAGCGAGGGAAAAAAAAAAATGTTGATGTTAACACACACACACACACACACACACACTACCCCCTCCTCCTCCTTCAATACCAGTCTACCACCACAACCATTACCATTTCCAGCACCATTTCGAACACCTCACAATCGTTTTCTCCGACACCAAATTATAAATTTTTTTTTTTTACTTTTCTTGTTATTCTAAAGTTCATAATCTGGTCTATACTGATGATGAGTGTATTAATACCAATCAGGCAACATTATAAGTATGCCTCCTTGTGTTAACGTACCGGTGGTGGTAATAACGTCCGAAGCAGCAAGTACATGTTCGAAGCAAAGAGTCGAGACGCCAACCCCCCTCTTCCCTCTTTGCCCTGTAAGCCTAACCTTCCACCGCGCGGCGTCAACTATTCGGGTACCAATGCTTAATTAAGTTCTCGTTAAATAAGTCGCTAGTTTTTCCATGGCAGTATCTAGGACAAACTTGAACCAATGTCGAAGTGTAACTATGGAAAAATGGAGAGTACATGTTACCGTCAATGCCGAAGGTCAATTAAATGTTCTTGTTTAATTACTTGCTAGCTCTCCCACAACGGTAATTACGTGGGTCAATTAATTATCAGCCATGGACGAGGGATAGATAATAAGATTAAATTATGAAGATTACCAGCTGCCGTCAATACCAACCAATACTCGTTTAGCGTTCTCGTTTAACTACTTCCTACTATCCATATCAGACCCTATGACATACCGTTTTTCGCAAATATCTTTCAAACGAAGACTCGGATCAGCATGGGGCTTTGGCACAGATTGTTTCACACACTCCGCTAATTTTTGACGCTATTGTGCTTTGCCAAATGCTGTTAATTATGGCGTTTACTCTTGACTGTGATGGCAAAACCTGCGTTAGCCACTTACACATTCGAACAGGTGTGGCATGACGTATTTTTGACGTGTATCCACCACCTACCTTCACCCCTGGCTTCCCCTACTCCCATCCCTCCCTTTCCCTCCCTCCTGCCCTCCTCCCCCCGCCATCTTTCTCCCCCATACCTCCCCCCCTTTCTCTCTCTCTCTCTCTCTCTCTCTCTCCCTCGGTGTACATGCAATGTGAAGCTTTGCACACATATGACTTGTCTATAATGGCAGATAACTCGAAAGTATATGCTAAATATGGTAGGGTGTTCTATGCACACGACCATGATTCCTGTTCTAGCGTAACTGGATGTTGCTTAAGTGATGTATGAGGTTTGTTTGGCAATTATACAACCATTGAAAATTGTACGAGTATATGACCCTCCTTCCCACAGGTTACGTTGAGCCTATGATGTGATGAAGCACGTAGCTGACGCTTGATCATTTATAGGAAATCGCTTAAGAGACGGGAAGGATTAAGGGTGGTATTGAAGCAGGAATTCATTGCAGAGTATAAACGTGAAAAAAAATTGGAGAAATATATGAATATTTTATTCTGACATTAGCTAATTAGGAAAAGACTGCCATACGATGTGGGTTCATGTAGATATGTTAAAAAGTCATAGCACACAAAAATAGTCAGCGAGTATATGATGGGTGGATTAGTAATGTAAATAACTGACATGTTACTTTAATATCCATCACCATCGACAAACAGGTCATCCTCGTCATCACTGTTGATGCTGATGCAGACGGCATATAAAATATAATTTATATTTATCTGCCATTAATTAAAGTCATACGTGTGCATGGATTCATATCTCGTGTACAGCGAGAGAGAGAGAGAGAGAGAGAGAGAGAGAGAGAGAGAGAGAGGGGAAAGGGGGAGGTATGGCGGAGAAAGATGGCCGGGGCAGAGAGTGCGGGGGAGGAGGAGGGCAGGAGGGAGGGAAAGGGAGGGATGGGAGTAGGGGAAGCCAGGGGTGGAGGTAGGTGGTGGATACACGTCACAAATACGTCACGCCTCACCTGTTCGAATGTGTAAGTGGCTAACGCAGGTTTTGCCATCACAGTCAAGAGTAAACGCCATAATTAACCACATCTGGCATTGCACAGTAGTGTCAAAAATTAGCGGAGTGTGTGAAACAATCTTTGCCAAAGCCCCATGCTAATCCAAGTCTTCGTTTGAAAGATATTTGCGAAAAACGGTATGTCATAGGGTCTGATATGGATAGTAGGTTTTCCACGGAGGTAACTACTTACGGCACACCTCGACCGTCAACATTGGGTAACTATTGAAATATTTAAAGTACAAGATGCAGTCGGCTGAGCGAATCACAATCCAATAATATAGGTAAAGATTCGTATTAGGTCCGTGCCAGTATCTCATAATCTACTTTATGAAACATCACAATCTCTTCATATATCTTTTCTACAAACCTTCAACAGTCATGGAAACGCTTTGAAAATCCAATTCAAGGACTTTTTTTTTACTCCTGAAAATAAGGGATAATGTTTACGAAAGCGCGTCGCCTCCTCTGCTGGCCGCGGCGACGCTGCAGCCGCCGCAGCCGCAAAATAGCTCGCAGAGGGCTTAGGGTCGGGGAGTATATTTAAACTACTCCAACCGAACTTTACGACCTACTAACGGGGGGAGGGGCTGCGCCCCCCTCGACCCCCCCTTCTGACCAGAGGGGGCTACGCTCCCCCCTGGACCCCCCCCTCATGTATATGTGACTTATTTCAGCGAGGAGGTATTTCTCGCAACACCCGTTGCAGCGTCGCCGCGGCCAGCAGAGGAGGCGACGCGCTTTCGTAAACATTATCCCATATTTTCATGTAAAAAAAAAAAGTCCTTGAATTGGATTTTCAAAGCGTTTCCATGACTGTTGAAGGTTTGTAGAAAAGATATATGAAGAGATACTGATGTTTCATAAGGTAGATAATGAGATTCTGGCACGGACCTAAAACGAATCTTAACCATAATATATACTTAGACTCTAGGGCCAATGACGTCTACGACTGGGTTTTATCTAATGCATACGAGACTGATACTCATGGCTGTTCGATCTTTCCACTTTTGGTTGAGGTAATCATGATCAATTCTACGAAGACTTCAAAGCCAACGTTATATTGTTTTAGGGGTAAGACGCGTATGATTTATCTACTCTGTTCCTGGAAAGTGTGCTGAGCGTTGTATTCGGGATGAGTGCGTTTGCTAATTACGGTGTAGTTCTATTTCCTGACACACGCTTCTCTCTCTAGAATAAAAGGTTTGCTAGAATAAAAGGTTTGAAGATGATGACGATATTGGAGGAAGAGGAGGAGGAGGAAGCAGCAACAATCTCTTATTCTTTATTCTCCTTCCTTCGTATAATTCTCTCTCTCTCTCTCTCTCTCTCTCTCTCTCTCTCTCTCTCTCATATAGCTTACACACACACAAACACACATCGCTCTTCCCCAAGCCTGCTCATACATTCATTGAAATCACGAAGCCACCAATACCATGACCACCATTTTCTACACAGTAACTACACTAAAAGATCATATTCCTACCACTTCTTACACTAATATTAACGTAACTCACATTCTCTTCATTTACGACAATAATTACTCCTCCTCCTCAAATCCACGACAAGCACTAAGTACGTGTATCCTCTCCCGTTTTCTTCTCGCCTCCCTCACCCACTACCACCATCACGAGCCATATCCTTTCACGCGCCTCTCTCCACCATTCACCATTCTCATCATCCATAATCACCATCACTATCACAAGCCTATTACACCTTCAGCAAATCACCACCAATTCGTTCCCATCAAACACACCACATGCTCCCAATTTCACCACCACCTATACCACAAGCCCGTCAGTCCTAAGGCAAATCACCACCACTACCAACACCATTCTTCTCCCCTAATTTCATCACTACCACCACCGGCTCCATCCTCCCATGTCATCATACACATCACGTGCTCCCACTTTCACCACCACCACCACTACTAGGCTATTTAGCTCCCAAACACCCACCTACGATCACCACCATTGCCTTACTTTCACGCAGCGACGCAGTGAGCCGGTGGCCACCCGCGCAAGACACCGGAGGGCACAAGGACGCCACAGAGACAAGTGAGCGGAGTGGCGAGCAGAGTGACACCTGACCGTGCCTCCCGCAGCGCTGCCCCTTCCGCCTCTCGTCTCGCCTCAGCCGTCCGACTCTTTGTTCGAACGGCGTCTCAGCTTCACATGATCATAGTTACCTCATTCTTTTACTTTACTTCACATTGATGGCAAAAGAGCCAGGCTGTGCTTTATATATGAATGAAGAAGTGTTAAGAAGTCAAGTATTCGTGTGCCTCGTGGCTGCCTATGTCCGTGCTCGAGGCAATTCCCGCTTACCTCCTCCCAGCTCCTCCCCATCCGCTCCCTCCCCCCCCCCCCTGTGTCCACCACCTCCTGCTTCCACCATCCCTTTCCTCAGCCCAGGAGATGCCGCTGCCACTCACCGCCACATTAATAAATATCTCCTAAATTATGGGCCAGGCTATTTTTTCTCCTGATTAGGGGACAATGTTGTGTTAGTAGTGCAGAGGCCATTGATTTGTACTATAAAACATGCAAGGTGTGATTTGTATTTTCTCGAATGCGAACACACACACACACAAACACACACACACACACACATACATACACACACACAGGTTCTTAATTTATTAACCACAAGCTTCTAAGTAAAACTGCTGACAAGGGGCAGCCAGTCCTCAGCCCCAACAACTCCCAGTCGTCACGGGGTTCACGTCGGCGTCTGCCCAAGCCTCGCAGGCAGGAGTGATGGCACAACAGCTGCGTCGAACAACCGATGATTTACTGAGAGAGAAATATCAATATTTTTAAGAATAAATAAGTGATAAATTTCAAAACATAGCATAACTTATCTAAGGTACACTTATTTGTGTTAATTTTATATATTCAACATTGTGTGTGTGTATATATATATATATATATATATATATATATATATATATATATATATATATATATATATATACACACACACACACACACACACACACACACACACACTGTTATAAAGGCGAGGCAAGTTTATCCTCAACTCTGGAATTTTCCCTCGCCCAGACGGCCGCCGGAGGAAACATAATTTATAGCATCAGCAAAGTTACTCACGCCGCTGAAATCTGCATTTTCCCTTCCAACTCTATTTATTTTTTGACGCTACCATCACCTATTATGGAACCTAGACTTTATATAATGTTGCAGTTGTAGTAATGATGCTGGTAATAGTAGTAGTAATAGGAGTAGTAGTAATAGTAGTAGTAATAGTAGTAGTAATAGCAGTAGTAATAGTAGTAGTAATAGCAGTAGTAATAGTAGTAGCAGTAGTAGTAGTAGTGGTTGTGGTAGTGGTTGTGGTAGTGGTAGTGGTTGTGGTAGTAGTAGTAACGGTAGTAGTAGTAGTAACGGCAGTAGTAGTAGTAACGGTAGTAATTGTAACGGTAGTGGTAATAATAACGGCAGCAGTAGTAACGGCAGCAGTAGTAACGGAAGCAGTAGTAGTAGTAGTAGTAATAGTAGTGGTAGTAGTTTTAGTAGTGGTGATAGTAGAATTAGTAGTAGTAAAGAAATTATTGTAAAAATATTACACACACACACACACACACACACATATCATCCCCCACACACGCACAAGGGCGCCTTACCTTGCGCGCTCCGGGGAGGGAAAACAAAATACAATTAACAGTCTCCCAGCAGGCGACCTTGCAGCCCTCCCCGGAGCGCAGTTTCCTGGCGCTAACCCGTCCCGGTGGTAACGTTGTAAGGGAACACACGCGAACCTTGATAATTCACCCCCGCCGGCACATGCTTCAAGGCGTCGGGCGAGGAAGGTACGGTGGCGGGGAGAGGCTGGAGGTGAAGAAACGATTGAGCTTAATAAAAATGAGTATGGCGTGGTGGTGTTAGTGGTGATGGTGGTGGTGCGTGCTGATGGTGGAAGTGATTTAGGGTAATGAAATGAATGTGTGTGAATGTTTGTTTGTCTTAGCTTTAGTAGAGGTTATGCATTCAACAGAAGAAGCGAGGATAATGTATGAAAATAATAATATGGAAGGATGTGGTACGTGCTGATGGTAGTGACTATGGTAATGAAAAAAGTGTGAGTGTGAATGTTTGTTTGTCTTGGCTTTATTAGAGGTATTACATTCATACAGAAGAGCCAGGTAATGTATGGAGGTAATAAGGTAATGCATGGAGTGTTTATGCATCTCCGTCTGAGCATTATTAGAGGTTATGCAGTCATACAGAAGAAAAAATACGTGATTACCCCCATAAGACTTGATTAAAGGGAAGATTACATTTTTTACAGCTATGGAAACAGCTCAAGGGCAACAAAAAAAAAGATGTAAAAAAAAAGCACGCTAATCGATGTTACCATGAAGACAAAAGTAATAAGCGTGCAAAAGAGAGGTCAATTTCGGGAGGAGAGGTGTCATCACTTACAGAATCAAGGAATAACAATTCTATACACGACTGTCTCCTTAGGATTAAAATACGGAAGTTAAATACAAATTACAACAAACATGGATATATTACTCGTCCTTTAAATGTTAGAATGAGGAATAAAGTCAAGTCTGGGAATGCATGGAGGCCGGATCGGGCGTGTGTGTTTTTCTGGGCGCTAGACAGATGGTGAGGATTAGGTGCCAGGAGGAGGAGGATGAGTTGTGCTGTCGACGAGAGAGAGAGAGAGAGAGAGAGAGAGAGAGAGAGAGAGAGAGAGAGAGAGAGAGAGAGAGAGAGAGAGAGAGAGAGAGAGAGAGAGAGAGAGAGAGAGAGAGAGAGAGAGAGAGAGAGAGAGAGAGAGAGAGAGAGAGAGAGAGAGAGAGAGAGAGAGAGAGAGAGAGAGAGAGAGAGAGAGAGAGAGAGAGAGAGAGAGAGAGAGAGAGAGAGAGAGAGAGAGAGAGAGAGAGAGAGAGAGAGAGAGAGAGAGAGAGAGAGAGAGAGAGAGAGAGAGAGAGAGAGAGTGGTTTCGTTACTTTGTCAAACTATATGTGGTACTGAGAGTGTGGGATTCTCCGCATCTATTTGTCTCTGATATGTCTGTGTCTTTCTTTCGTCTACTTGGCTGTCCTTGCATGCCTGTTTGTTTGTTTGTATGTCCGTATGTATGTGTGTATAAATGTATATATCAGCTTTCTTTATTTATCTCCGTATTTATCTATATCAATATCTATCTGACACTCCTCTTGCATTCCTCTTCCTTCCCTTCCCTTCCTCTCTTCACATCATATTTCGCAGCGTCCCAACATAACACATTCACTCAAGCAACAAGTGTTCCATAGTCTTCAATATGAGGCACGATACACAACACAACGCAACACACTGTACGTTTCTCGTCCTTCCTCTTAAAGTGTCCCGTTAAAGTGACTTGGATCGTCGTGCAGCTTAAATTTCGAAGAAAGGGAAGGTGGTGGAACGCGACGGAGGGAAGGAAGGCATCTGGTGCTGTAATACAAAAGGGAGACTTACTTAACTCCTTCATGTAACAGTTTCTCTATTCAAATCTTGCAACAATACGTAATGCAAGAATTGAGGGACGGATAGGTGGGAGGATAGATTTCTCATGCGTCTGATTGAATGGTTGGCTAGCTCACCATATGCCTTTGCAGTATATAAGGCTGATCTCTCCTCCCTGTCTTTGTCTGTGTTACATGAAGAGGCGAATATTGTCTTTGTTATTGTTTTTATGCCTTTTCTATCTACAATTCTCCTTTCCTGTTTTCCTATTTATCTTGTCTAGTTCTATCGGTTTTTGTCTGTGTGTCTGTCTGTCTCATAAAAAGGCGAATATTGTCTGTATTAGTGCTTTTATGCCTTTTCTATCTACACTTCTCCTTTTCTGTTTTCCTATTTATCTTGTCTAGTTCTATCTGTTTTTGTCTGTGTCTCTCTCTGTCTCATAAAAAGGCTAATATTGTCTGTATTAGTGCTTTTATGTCAGTGCTTCCTTCTACGTATTTACAAATGCTTATATATTTATCTGTTTATCTATTCTAAGTTATGTCTTCTTTGTGTGTTTCTGTGTCACTTACATAAAAAAAAGGATAATGTCGTCTTGCTTTTTACGTGTATTTTCTATCTATCAATCCTTCTGCTTATCTGTTTATCTATGTATCTTTCAGTATCGAGAGAGTATTCTTCGTCTGCCATTTTCCTTCCCACATCCATGTTCCCATTCTCTTTCTTCTCGTTCCTACACAATTTTTTTCCTTCCTCTCTTTCTTCCTTCATTTCTTTACTTCTTTCCTGCGGCAGCCTCAATAAAGGTTCCATGTTCCCCTTTCTTCACTTTCCTACACAATTCCTACTTTCCTTCATTTGTCCTTCTTTCCCGCAGCAGCCACAATAAAGGAAAGACAAGAAGGCTACAGGGAAAGCGTTGGTGTTGGTTTTGTGGCCTGTAACCTCGCCCTAAACCTCGTCAGTCACCCACCCCTATCTTGACCTCCCTCACTACCTCCCTTCCTCTCTGTGCTCCTTCCTACCTTCCTCGCTTCTCTCCCTACCTAGCCTACCTTCCAGCTTACCTTTATACCTGATCTTCCTCCTCCCTCTCTCCTCTCCTTCCTACCCTCCTGTCTTCCTCTGTTGCAGCCTCGGTAAAAAAGAAAGCGTTGTCAGCGGGGTTGTTTTTCCGGCCAGTAAGCTCCCGTGGCAGCCTTCCCGAGTTAATAACACCGCAAGCAATAATCCGCCTCGTAATAACTCCTCAGGCAAACAGTCTAAGTTATAATCCCCACTAGGTAATGTTTTCCCCTGCGGCCGATAGAGGGACGCGGCGCATTCAGAGGCTGGAGGGGGAGGGAGGGAAAGAGAAGGGAAAGGGAGAAGAGACGAATTGAGAAAGAGAAAGGTAATGGGAAAAGAGGCTGAAGGGGAGGAGGGAGGGAGAGAGAAAGAAAGAAAGTGTGGAGGAGAGTAATGATTGTTAGACGGTGTGAGTGACGAAAAAAGAGAGAGAGAGAGAGAGAGAGAGAGAGAGAGAGAGAGAGAGAGAGAGAGAGAGAGAGAGAGAGAGAGAGAGAGAGAGAGAGAGAGAGAGAGAGAGAGAGAGAGAGAGAGAGAGAGAGAGAGAGAGAGAGAGAGAGAGAGAGAGAGAGAGAGAGAGAGAGAGAGAGAGAGAGAGAGAGAGAGAGAGAGAGAGAGAGAGAGAGAGAGAGAGAGAGAGAGAGAGAGAGAGAGAGAGAGAGAGAGAGAGAGAGAGAGAGAGAGAGAGAGAGAGAGAGAGAGAGAGAGAGAGAGAGAGGAGAAAGATTAGAGAGAGACAGAGAGACAGAGAGAGAGGAATAATGGAAAAAGGGGGCGAGATGCAGAAGGATGGATTGGGAAGAGCAAAGTAGGGCTGGAGGGGGCAGGAATGAGGGAAGGGAAAGAGCAGGGATGAAGAGGAGGGATGAAAAGGATGGAGGTGATGATAGTGACATGGGAATGATGTGTTGAAGGGGGAAAGACGCAGGGAGGGATGTGAGTGATGCATGCAAGATAGAAGAGCATATGACAGGGGTAGTGAAGGGTAGAAGGGGTGAAAGGGGAGAGGAGAGTGGTATCAAGATCTCCATGTGATAAGGTAGGACGTGGGTGGCTGGGAATGGGAAAACAGTAAGGGTGACAGTGGTGTGTGTGGTGTGGAAGGCGTGAGGGTGATAAGGGTAAGTGTGGCAAGGGAAGTAGGGTGAAGGGGAGATAAGAGAGAATTTGGCGAGGGAGAAAGGGAGGGAGTGGAGAGAAAAGTGCGTTGGGAGTATGGAAGTCTAAGAGGTAGGTAGTAAGGCTGAGAGTTTAGGAGAGATAGGGAGAAGAGTCTTGGTGAGTAGGGGAAAAAGAGGAGGAAAAGGGAGATGCCGGGGAGGATTGCTAAAAGGGGAGAGTTAGAGGAAGGGGAAGTAAGGAAATCTAGAGGGACTAAAGATGGAAGAGAAAGGAGAGGGAAGGAGGGAGGGAAAGGAGGAGCTTGGGTGAATAGGAGGAAGAGGGGAAGGAAAGAGGGAGGAGTGGATAGGAGTAGAGGGCCGGGGATAGGGGGAGGGGAGGGAAGGTTTCGGGGTGCGTGGGGAGGGCTCTCCGGGGGTGGGGGGGGATAGTCTACGGGGTCTCATATATTCCAGTTTCGGGTCCAATTTCCTCGTTCTAGTTTAGGTTATTTTTCAGTTCGTGGAAAAGGGAATTATTTAAAGAGAGGGGGAATGGAAAGAAGGGGAAAACAAAAAATCCCTACTCCTACTCTCTCATTCTCTCTTTCTCTATATCTATGTACATCTATCTATCAGTCGCTTATTTCTCTCTCCTTCTCTTATCTCTCCTCATTTTTCCTATTCCTGTTTCATTCATCTTCCTTACATATCTCTTTTGTACACAAGATTGATATCATTCCCTTCCTTCCCTCTTTCCTTCCTTCCTTTCCTCCTTCCTAAATTGTTCTTCTCAAACTTACCCCATGTCTCATATCTCCTCCTCCTCCTTTCCTTATCCTTCTCATCCTTTCCCAGCTCGACTTACGTTCTCTCCTCTTCCTCTTCTTCCCTCAACCATTCCACCACAACAATATTTCCCCCGACTAACATCCCTCCGTCGCCCCGTCCTGCCTCAAAAAAGTATGTACATATCCCTCTCTCTGCTTACGGTTCTTCCTGGCACGTATCCTTGGGTTGTGTCCACGGGAAGGAACATATTACCGGGCCAGCGCCGTTCCCTTTACTGACGCTAGGGGCAACAATATCCACCGAGCTTATGGGTTTTGTGCTAAGTTTTAGGAATGTTGGGCAGAACTTTGAGGATGAGGAGGAGTTGGAGGTAGAGAGGGAGAGAGGTAAAGGAAGAGGAAGGAGGGAAGAGGGGAAAGACGAGGTAAAGAGATGAGAAATTATAACAAAACGATAAGAAACTCCCACACACGTATAAGCGGTCTAGTGAGGAAGGTATATTTGTTGTATTACCAAGAAACCATATTGACTGACTGACTAGCTGACGGACGGACTGACTGATGGAGGAGTGAGTGAGTGGGTAAGGGAGGGAGGGAAGGAGAGGTGGAGATAAGGAAAAGTGAGTGACTGAAAGAGAAGAATGGAAGACAATTAAGCAAGGGAGAAAGGAAGAGAGGGATAGATAGGACCATAAGGATGAATGAAAGGAAGGGGAAGAAGGGGAGATAGGAAAAGATGAGGAGGAGAATGCATCTGAATGAGTGAGAGAGGAAGTGAAGAAGGGTGAGTGAAGAAAGATGAGGAACAGGTATGAGAGTATCAGGGATCAGACTTAAGGAGCTGAGAAAGAGGAGAAGAAAATAAAGGGATAAGGAGACGAGGAAGTGAATGGTATAAGAGAAAAAGGGAGGTGATGAAATGAAGACGAGGGAGCGAATGGGATGAGAGAAAAGTGGAGTTTGTGCAAGCTAGGTGAAGGACGGAGGGTCTAAAGGAAGGAAACGAGGTAGAAGGAAGCTGAGGAAGACTAAAGAGGAGAAGGAGGTGAGAATGAGGATGACAAATTTAGGGATGAGAAGACGAGAGAGTGAATGAGATGAGATAAAAAAGGGAGATGAGGAAAGCTAGGCAAAGGTTGGGGGTTCAGGAAGGAAGGAGTGGGGGGGAAAGGAGCTGAGGAAGACTAAGAGTAGGTGATAAAAGGGAGGAGAAAATAATAATGAGATGACGAGGAAGTGAATGGGATAAGAGAAGAAGGGAGGCAAGAGACGCTAGTTAAAGGATAGAGGGTCAAGAAGGAAGGTTGGAGCGGGAGAGAAAGGAGCTGAAGAAGACTGAGAGAAGGTGAGAAAGGGGAGGAGAAAATAATAATGAGATGACGAGGAAGTGAATGGGATAAGAGAAGAAGGGAGTCAAGAAAAGCAAGTTAAAGGATAGAGGGTCAAGAAGAAAGGTTAGGGTGGGGAAAGAAAGGAGCTGAGGAAGACTAAGAGGGTGGAAGGGAGAATCAAAGTCATCGATTGCACTTACTGGAAGCGCGTTCTGGAGGCGAAGCAACACAAAGGAACACATGAAGGTAAATCACCGTTTATGTACTGGGAACGAGGATGAACGGCCGTGGTAAGGGAGGGAGGGAAGAAGGGAGGAAAGGAAGGGAGAGAACAGCACTTGCAATCCGGTTAGGAATAAGAATAAAAAAATAAAAATAAAGTACTGCACGTATTGGTATGGTTCTGGACACCGTGGGAATTGAGGGAGGAAGGGACGAAAGGAGAGAAGGAAAGGAAGGGATAGAACAGCATTTACACAATGGTTAGGAACAAGAATAAAAGAGAATAAAAGGATTGCACGTGTTGGATAAGTACAATAACATGTTCCAACGTAAATTAATGGAAATAAAAACTGAGAATGAGTGAAGGAGGGAGGGAAGGAAAGGAAGGAACAGCACTTACATTCCGTTTAGGAACAGGAATAAGAGAAAAAAAAGGACTACACGTATTGGTAAGGTTCTGGAGACATAAATATAAGTGCAGTAACACATTCCCACATAGATTGATGGAGATATAAACAATGAGAAAGGCTGGTGAGGGTAACGGGAAGCCGAGGATTAGGAGTGAAATGGCCCAGGTAAGAAATAAGAAAGCGATTGTATACCATTTTCTCCATCAGCTTTGTCTCGTTTCACTGAGAGAAACATGGTGATAAAATTGAGTCCTTGGTGAGTGATATTACTTTTTTCTTAGCTACTGTCTCGCCCATTACCTTTATGTGCTGCTGTTAAGGTAGTGGAGTATATGTTCTTTATCGTGTTTACGTCTCCCCCTTGACTGTCCATGACGTTCAAATGGAATTTGATTGTAAATTTTAACTTGAATTTGATTGATGATGTGTTCCACCTTGCTCCATATCCTGGCCTCTTAGGAAGTTGTAGCTCGTTGGATCCACTCAATCAACATCCAGCGAAACAAGAGAGCTATATAAACTTAAATCATCTAAGAATCTGGAGGGAAAATTGATATACTTTGCTTATTCACCCTAGTTGCATATCCTGGCTTTGAGGGGTCCCGTAGCTCTTTCATCCACTCATAGTCACAGTAAAACAACAGAACTGTATACTAAACATTCTTCACCTAAGAATTCCTAAGTTCATATAAAAATCGGATACTGAACTCTTTCTTATTCTTCCTTGCTGCGTATCCGAGCTTTGACTTCACTCAAGTCTCCTCAAACATCCCCGAGAGACAACAGAGCTACATAAAAACTCGTCCACCCACCAGGGAAGCAGGAAAGGACGACCCCTCAGCTTAAGACCCAGACCTCGGTGGGTGGAACATGCGCCATAAACATCCCGTCGCCGTCGTTCGTCATGTGTCCTGACGCTCGTGTTTTCTGACCATTAAGTGAATATTGATGGACGGGAATCAATGACTTCATGGATCGGTGTTTTTCATCTTAACAGACATTGTTGGTTGACATAAATAGTCCGCTCACTCCCACTCTGACCCCCCCCCCCTCTTCACACACACACCTGCCGGCCCCCAGCTCAGCACTCCAATCAGACGCAGCGCTCACACCCTCTCTCCGCTGCTGCTTCAGGACCGGCGAATTACTGAGCCCCACACCCCGTCCTATACCTTTGACCCGCGCACGGAATTAATACTTTAATCACTAGATGCGCCGCTTCCACTCACCTTCTTAGGAGGAGGATGGGGCTCCGCCACGCCTCGCTGCCGGAGAAGCACTGAGACGAGAGGTAAGAGGTCTCTTGAAACATATTTCCGAATCTCCATGAACCACGCTCGCTCTTCTTGGGGGTTTAGTTCACCCGGCATTGATTAAAGGGCTGCTACAGCACTTACCGTCTCGACATGAGCCAAGGATGTAAATTAATCAACTGTTTATATATATATATATATATATATATATATATATATATATATATATATATATATATATATATATATATATATATATATATATATATATATATATATATATATATATATATATATATATATATATATATATATATATATATATATATATATATATATATATATATATATATATATATATATATATATATATATATATATATATATATATATATCAATGGTAAGTTAGGATCAAGTCATTCAAATGTATCTTTATTGACTGTAATAAGTTACATATAAATTTCTCCCTTACAGACTCTAGGTATATATGTGTGTACGTATGTAAGTCTTTTATGTAGTATATATATATTTATATATTGTTGACCCAAGAGGTGGCCGTCCTCCACGGCGTGGCTCAGCTCGGCGCGGGGCTGCAGCCGCGGCCACGCCAGGCTCCCGCGGGAAGGTTCAGGACGCAAAGACAGTTGCCATTGTCGATCACAATCACTTTGTCTCCAGGAATATTATGCTGCACAGCCACCCGCGCGGCGCGGCGCCTTGTTCAATACGGACACACACACTCACCGAGACTCCCGCAGTCTGCGGCAGCAGCGGGGCGCGGCTGGCCCGCTTGGTCACGACTAACCGTGACGGCACTTCTGCCTCCTTGCCCACATGCCTGGAGGCGACATACACATACACACACACACACACACACACACACACACACACACACACACACACACACACACACACACACACACAACAGAAAAATATGTTATGTCTATGAAATACACATCGGGCGTGTGGCTGCAGCAGAATGTTGAGCAAAACACGCCCCGCCCCGCCCAGCGCACCTGCCTGGGGCGGCGGCCGCTGCACTAATTACTTCAAGGGGGAGAACGACACCACGGTGATTTAAGGCGACGCTCCTTTACATGTTTTATTCCGTCTCATGAAAACACCAAAATTTTCTCTCCTCTCGTCTTCTTGAGAGATGAAGGCTGTTGGCTTCTCTCCTAGTCTTGCTTCTTCCCTTTCCTTTTCCTTCTTTTTACTTTTTCATTTTCTTCTTTTCTAAAGATTTTTATAAGATTCTTATCATTTCTCCAAAGAATCAGTGTGGGATCTACGTTATATTTGCCTCCAACGTTCTGTTTTGTTCACCACTCAAAGAAAGTCACTGTAAGTCACGTTTGCACTGACGGATGACATGTTTTTAGATCATATGCAACACTTTCGAATCTAGTCACACTCAGTGCTTCCTGATGCGTTGTGGAGGCGGTGTATGTGTTGCCGCGAGACCCACGCACTCACGCACCTCCTTACCCACTCACTTATTCGTGCTCTCACTTACTCTTTCACTCCCTCATTCTCTCACATATACATTAACTCACACACTCACGCACGATCTTACTCTCTCGTGCACTCAAACACTCACACTCTCACTCGTCCAGGCAAAAGTGGGACATTTTTAGTTCCTTTCGAGTCACTCACGTACTCCATAGACTCCCATCAGGCTCCTCTTCCTCTTGCTCCTCTTGCTTCTCTCTCTTCTTCCCATTAACTTAACACTTTTTTTCAGTGTCATCCAACGGACCTAACATCATGCTCTTCCTTGTTTCATATTCCTTTTCTTTTTCTTTCCTCTCACATTCACCTCCTTTTCTTTTCATCCGATGACTATACGACGACTCACCCAATGAGTCACACAGACACACAGAGTGACTCACGCCACCGCCGACCACCGCTGAGTCACACGCACGAGGGCAAGACTCACAACAACAAACAACAACAAGAACATCAACAAAGTAGATTCTTCTGGGTCACTTTCGAGAGGAATTTGGTGGTGATGGTGGAGGAGGAGGTGGTGGAAGGAGGAGGAAGGAGAGGAGAGGAAGAGGTGGGCAAAGACGAAGGTGAAGGTGAGAAGGACGAGGAAAGGAAATAGAAGGATGAGGAGGAAAGAAAAGGGAATGAAGATGAAGAAGAGGATCATCAAATTGAATAGAAAGTAAGGAATAAAAAAATAGATATGAGGAAGGGAAGGAAGAAATGAAGAAAAAGGAGAATGAAGAAGAGGAAAAGGTTAAGTTGAAAAAGAAAAAGGAGGCTCAAGCGGAAGAGCAAAATATTTTACTCTTGGCAGGGCGGTGTCATTGGTCATGTGCTGGAGGAGGAGGAGGAGGAGGAGGAGGAGGAGGAAGAGGAGGTGAGAATAAAAGATGACAAAGGAAGGGGCAAGGGAGAGTAATGTGTGCCCATTCATTCTCTCTCTCTCTCTCTCTCTCTTTTGTGGATGCTTACATAGCCTCCAACTTAGTTCTCAACACACGAAGGAAGAAAAGAAGAATGAAGGAAGGAAGGAAATAAAAAAGAATTAGAGGAATAAATAAAGAAAAAAAATATATCAATGGAAGGAAAGAATGAAGGAAACAGGAATAGCAAAACGATTAAATGAAGAAAAATAGGAAGAAAGGATGAAAAAAAAAAAAAAGGAAGCTGAGGGACCAACAAACAGACAACGAAAAAAGAGAGAACGAAAGGAAGGAAGAGAATGTGAAGGAGCAGTGGAAGAAGAAGAAGAAGGAAGGAAGGAAGGAAGGAAGAGTGATGCAGTGGAAAATGAAGAAGAATGGACGAAAGGGGAGGAGTTGAGAACGAAGAAAAAGGAAAAATCACATGGTTCGAAGAGATGCAAAGAACGGGGAAGGGGGACAAGGTGGTGAGTGAAGGAGGGAGTGAGGGAGAGCGGGAGTCAGGAGGGAAGGTAGAGAGGGAGTGAGGAAGTAAGAAGTGAGTCAGGAGGTTAGTGAGGGAAGGAGGAAAGTCATGAGGCAGGGCGGTGAGGAGTGAGGGAGGTAGGAGGGAGGAGAGTGAGTGAACTACGAAAGGAAAGAGTAAAGGAGAGAGTCAGGAGGAAGGGTCAGGAGGGGCGGGAGACAGTGGAGATTCGGGCGAGTCACTGTGACCCACTAAGCACTGTACACTGTTGTAATAATCATAAAAACGGCCTCGGTTACAAAATAGACTATGTACATCTGGCTCTCACGTTGAAGGGGGGAGGGGAGAAGAGGAGGAGGTCACTGCTCGCCTCGTCTAGGCTTTGTGGGTCACTTGGCGAGGTCACGAGGTCACACTGGCGATGAGGAAGGGTACACTGCAAGGAAGGGGGGGGGGGGGGACGGTAGAGGGGAGGGGGACCATAAAAAAACACACCCACATACACCCACACACCCACACCCACACATGCACACGAGTCAAGGTTCCGGCCATTGGAGGTCACACACACACGATGGATATACCCCCTGACCTGACCTGACCTGACGACCTCACTCCCTCAAGTTGTATTCACGTTCTTTTCTGGTGGTTATTTTCCGTTTTCTTCTGTCTCGTACACAAGTGGGGCAGTGCAGATCACGTTTTCCTTTCAGGCGGACAGTCAGCCCCTCAGCCCCTCGTCCTGCAGTCCTTGAGCCGCCGAGATGTGCCAGTGCCAGTGCCAGTTTGTCCCTCACACACACACACACACACACACACACACACACACACACACAGGCCACTCTTCCCTCAGTTGAAAGAGCGACACACACACACAAACATACACGCGCAAGAAGTCCCTCTATTGATGACGTTTCGGGGTGATGTTTCCATATGTGCGTGTGTGTGTGTATATGTGTATGCGTGTGTGCCATTGAGTTCCCAACAACCACACACCCATACACACCGACACATGATCCCCGGGTTATCTCTTGGCGTCTTGGGGAGTCACTTGGTCACGTCTGTTTGTGTGTCTGTGCGTTACTGTCTCCACCCGCGGGGCTGAGGGAGAGGGGCGCCGTGACCTTCAAGTTTAGCTCATTGGGAGTCACGTGGCAGCGAGCAATATGAGTGCCACCAAGGGGACACCCAGCACCGCGTGACGCCCGGGGGAGTGGGCTGCCGGGGACGACGAGGAGGAGGAGGAGGAGGAGGACTTGGAGGACGACTTGGAAGAGGAGGAGGCAGAGGCGGCGGACCCTGTGGTGCTGGCGGCGGCGGAGTTGGTGCCGTGCATGGCCTGCGGGTGTTCTCCTGACGGGGGGAAGAAGAGAAGAGATGGTGAGACGTGAGGCTTGAATACATGTGGTGGGAGAGGAGAGAAGATGAGGTAAGGCAAGAGGCTGGAGAGAAGAGATGAGATGAGATATGAGGCTGAATAGAAGAGAACAGGTGAAATGTGAAGCAGGAGAGAGGAGATGAGATATGAGGCTGAATAGAAGAGCACAGGTGAAATGTGAGGCAGGAGAGAAGAGATGAGATAAGATATGAGGCTGGGGAGAAGAGATGAGAAGAGATATGAGGCTGAATAGAAGAGAACAGGTGAAATGTGAGGCAGGAGAGAAGGGATGAGATAAGATATGAGGCTGGGGAGAAGAGATGAGAAGAGATATGAGGCTGAATAGAAGAGAACAGGTGAAATGTGAAGCAGGAGAGAAGAGATGAGATGAGTCATGAGGCTGGGGAGAAGAGATGAGATGAGGCATGAGGCTGGAAAACATGTGAAAGAGTGGGAAGAAGAGATGAGTCGAGGCTTAAGGTTGCAAAACATATGGAAAAACTTTTAATACAAGAACAGAAGAACTCAACACACAGAACCTACGTATATAACATCTTTTGCATCTCCCGTTTTCTGCAAGTGAGGAAGAGGAGGTGGTGTGACGTTAGAGTACAAGTACAGCACGGTGAAGGGAAAAGAAGAGTAAAAGGAGGAGGAGGAGAGAGGCAGGAGCCGCTTCAATACTCTATGAGGATATTCATTTATTACGATGAGAGGGAGAACACCATTGCACTCGAGGTTAATAATCTTCCTCCTCGGCGTCTGTTTCTTTTAGCGAAGCAGCGTGTTGCGTGTGTTTTTCCTCCTGTTTTATAATTTGTGGTTCTTTTCAGCTCTCTCTCCCGTCACAGCAAGAGAAATAAAAGTGGAGTGAAGGTTAGGGCAAAAAAAAAAAATACCATGGTAGGAGATATATATGTGGAACAATTGTGAAGGATGGAACTACTTAATTAAAAGGACAATAGATAAATACTGTGGTAGATATTTATGAAGGTAGAGAAAGACAAATAATATAGAGAGGAATGAATGAAGGAGCAATGACTATGATAGGAAATATATACGAGGAATATTTGTGATGGAGTGAACTACGTATTTAAAAAGGAAAACATAATGAATGAGTTAGATATTTATGAAGGCAGAGAAAGGCAAATAATATAGAGGAGACTGAAAGGAGCAACAATGACAATGATAGGAAATATATACGAGGAACATTTGTGATGGAGTGAGCTACGTATTTAAAAAGGAAAACAGACAATAAATGAGTTAGATATTTATGAAGGCAGAGAAAGGCAAATAATATAGAGGAGAATGAAAGGAGCAACAATGACTATGATAGGGAATATGAACAAAGAACGGTAAAGGAGTGAATTACTTTAAAAGGACATTGGAAAAAAACTGAGCTTGATAGTTATGAAAGCAGAAAAAGACAAATATCGTAACAAGAGGAGTATTTGCAGCACCACGAAATAAACCATAGAACAACAGACATGAGCAAGGGATTAAAAATTGTGGACGTACTAAAATAAAAATGAAATACTGACTGATGCATGAATGGAGCCGGGTATTAATGGGAAACAGAAACAGAAAATGAGAGATAGTCAAAACAATATGAAATCCCGAACGCCGAACCGCTCTCTCTCTCTCTCTCTCTCTCTCTCTCTCTCTCCACACACACACACACACACACATACTCACACAAAAAAACGTAAAATAAAAAACACACACCACAAATTCCACCAACGAACACCGCGAATAAATAATGAATGAGTGATACACATACATGATGAGACGTAACACACAAACACACACACCAAAAAAAAACGTAAAAGAAATGAAAATCCACAAAAAATCCACCCATGAACACTGCGAATAATGAATGACAGATAACCAAAAAAAAAAAGCAAAAAACAAAACAAAAAAAAGGTGTGAAAGGCAAATAAAATAAAAAAACATATATACCTGCAACAAAAACTAGTCCAACCCCCCCCCCCAAAAAAGAAAACGGGAAAGGGAACGGTGCATGTATTACGCGTGGACTAAAACAAAAATAAATATATAAAAACGAGAGAGACGAACTAGCACAACACAACAGCGACAGTCAATCAGTAACAATGGCGAGGAGGAACAATGGGCCGCCAAACACCGCCCCGAGGCTAACGAGGGCGTGATCACCGGCGAACGTTTACACCGAGCACCGAACAGCACCAAACGAAGACAGACGAACAAACAAACACACACAAAAATAATCTAACACCTCGCATGAATACGCAAAGACAGACGGATAGATAGGGAGGCGGATAGACAGACAGATAGACAGACACACACATACACAGACATACACACAGATAAAGCAAACGCCACACACGAATACACAGAGAGAAAGACAGACAGATAGATAGATAGACAGGCAGCTACATGCTCATTCACACACACACACACACACACACACACACACACACACACACACACACGGGAAGAGAGGACAAAAAATATCAGGCGAGTAAGCCCAATGACCCAGATTAAAAAATAGACATAAAAAAACAAAACGTAAAAATGGCAATAATAAAACCCTCCCTCTGAAATGCCGCACCAGTTCCTATTTTTCTATTTATTTATTCATTCACTGTTTATTTTTTACCTCACACATACATAGCTACAGTAAAGGTGATGGCCGGGACACTGCTTTTTCCACTACGGTTGAATAGAGAGAGCATACCAGCGCCAGCCAACAGAGAGCAGTGCCGGAAGCCTCACTCCCACTCTCCTCACTCTCACTCTCCTTTTTTCTTCTTCTCCCAGTCCCACTCCTCTCTTCCTCTCCCCCTCTTCTTTTCACTACTCTCCTAACCTAACCTAATGCTCCCTTTCCTCTTACCCCTTTTCCTCTTACTATTCTTCTTCTCCTCTCACTACTAACTACTGACACATCGATATCAACCATATTACCGCTAACCTAACTTAACCTAACTTAGCGCTCTCTCTCCTCTCCTCCTCCTCCTCCTCCTCCTCTCACTACTAACAATATCATACGTAACAACCTCATTACTGCTACCCTAACCTTACCTAACCTAATATTCACACTCCTCCTCTTCCCTCTCTTCTTCCTCCCACTCTCTCCTCTTCTCTCATTACTTACTCCCAACACATCGACGTCAACCTTATTACAGCTAACACACGATGGATCAGCGAGCATCTGCGTCAAAAGCAGCCGATATGCCCTTGAATAATCACACTCGCACTTCCCATTAACAGTCTGACGCCGCGCCACGCCCCGTCCTGCCCCCGCAACTCATCTCTCCCCGCTCCACCCAGCCCCGTCCCCTTCCCTCGCCTAGCTTCGCACCGTGCCGTTAATACAAGCAAATCCGGGCTCCATTATGCCGGCTATGACATGAATGGGAGTGACGCTGCTGCTGTGAATCGGGACCTGCCATTCACGGAGGACAGGGACGCGGCCTGACTGACTGACTGACTGGCTGGCGTGAGGATTGTGCTGTCCACGTCCTCGCTGAGTCTGTGTTCGGAGTCAGAGAGACGAAGGAAAGGGAAAATGTTGTTGGTTCAGTGATGCGCGTGCTCTCTCTTTCTCTTTCTGTCTTTCTTCACTCTGTCTCGTTCTGTATCTTCTCTTTGCTCTCCTAAATGTCTTTCTCTCTAATTCCGGTGTTATTTATGTATGGTTTATTTGTTAACTTTCCTCTCCTCCTCCTCCTCCTCTTCTTCCTTCCTCTCTGTACTTCTCTACATTCCCTCAAGCTCCTAGCCTACTTCTCTTCCTCTTCCTCTCTTCCTGGCCTTCTCTTCTTCCTTTGCTCTTTACTTTCCTACTCTTTTTTCAATCTCTTATCCTTCTTCCCTTACTCCTCCTTTTCTTACCTCGCTCCTTTTCCTCTTCCCATTGCCCCTTTTTTCTCTCTTTTTCCTTGCCCTTCCTCTGTTTTCCAATGTACTTTCCTCTTACTGTTTTCCTTATCTTTGTCTCTCCCTCTGTTTTCCTCCCTCCCTCTCTCCCCATCAGTCTTTTCTCTCTCTCTCTCTCTCTCTCTCTCTCTCTCTCTCTCGTAATCTCCCTCACATTTCACACCCTCTTGACTATCATTCTCCCTTGTCATCCTTCCTCTCTATATCTTCCATTTCTCTTCTTCTCTCCCTTTCCTCCCTGCTCTTCTTCTCCCCTACTCTTTCCTTTATTAATCTTCCTCCTTCACGTTCCTCTTCTTCCCTCACTTCTACGTCCTTCCTTCCTTCCCCTCTCTCTCTCTCTTTTTCTCCTCTGATCTTCCCTCGCTCTCTCCCTCCTCTCTCTAATCCCTCTTTCATCAGCTCGAACACCGTCACTCCTCAGTCCTTGGGCGGGAAAGGCAAGATCGGAAGGCTCCCTCCCCTCTTGATCTCTTCTACGTCTTTTTCCATTGAGCTTATACCCCTTGAGCCCTCCTCGCCCTTGGAATCTGGAACACCCAGTGAAACCCAAGATATTTAAACCTTATCCCTTACCTTTTCAGCCTTCTTTCTCTTTCAACTGTTTATGTGTTTGTACCCTGAGACAAAAATCAGATGGAATTTGCCCTAATCTTCGAAACCTCTTACTTACTTACCCCATGAGTTGTAAACCTTTCTAACTTCCCTCAGTGATATTACATGATGACAAGAACACTTTTGAACCTCCCGTGAACCTCTATCCTGTGAACTTCAACCTCACACACATGCAAGACCAAAACAATGCTCGTGATACAGACACATCCCTTAATAGCTCTTCTTGCACCTAAAAACCTGAGTGGCGGGCTTTTTTCACATTTGTTTGCTTTTTTTATGCCCTTGAACTGACGCCTCTGCTGTAAAAAAAAAAAAAAAATACAACCTCACATACAAGACCACAACAAACCCACGACGTTGGAGCGACCATCAACAACCCTTCTTGCATCTTGAGACTCATGAACTATTGCCTCACACAGAAGACCACAATGATTTCCACGATAAAGAAGCAACCCTCAACAGCCCTTCTTGCCCTTTGACTCCCGAGAACTACAACCTCAAACAGAAAACCACAACGTCTCCCACGATACAGAAACGAACTTCAACAGCCCTTCTTGCCCTTTGATTCCCGAGAACAACAACCTCAAACAGAAAACCACAACGTCTCCCTCGATACAGAAACGAACTGATTCCCGAGAACTACAACCTCAAACAGAAAACCACAACGTCTCCCTCGATACAGAAACGAACTTCAACAGCCATTCTTGCACTTCGACTCCCAGGCAGTGGATAACCTTAACTCACCGATAACGACGTGGAGCATGACGGAGGCCATCTGCAGCGAGGCCGGGGCGCACGTGTAGTTGCCGGAGTCAGCCATGGAGACTGAGGGGATGGTGAGCGTGCCGATGGAGGTGTCGGGCGGCTCGCGGTGAACTGTCAGCTTGTAGTCGCCGTTCGTCCCCACCACTCGACGGTTACCCTGGCGAGAAGATAAGGAAGGGGTCGTGAGGGTGGTGGTGGATAATGGTGGGGTGTGAGGGGATAGAAGTTAATAGGAGTGGATGATAGGGATTGGTTGGGTACGAGAGAAGTTTTGGTGGTGGATCGAGGTGTGTGTGTCAATAGATGGTTGAGAGAAAAGTGGAATGGGTGGGAATGGAGTGGAGTTGTGTTGATGGAGAGGAAGAAATTGTAATATATTGGTAAATGGAGAGGAGGTACTGTATGTGATGAATTTGGAGAGAGGAAGAAAAATGAAGATAAAGATAGAGAATAAAGAAAGGGTATATGAAGACAGTAGAAGAAATATGCATTATAATAGTGTAGAGGAAAATGAGAGACAACAGATAAAAAAAAAGAAAATTGAAAGAGAAAAGTTCGAAGTGATGGGTGGGACCTTATGAATGAAATAGTGAGTGCTTGACTGGGTTACTAAAACTACGAATAGGTAAGTAAGTATAAGGTGATAAAATTATAGTGTCTGAGGTACAAATAAGGCTAAGGCTATCCAACCCTAAAACCATTAAGAGGCGAGATAAAACACTCGGAAATGGGGGAAGAGAAGAGAAAGGAAGGAAGGAAGGAAGGAAGGGAGAGAGGAGGCTGAGGTGACAAGGAGAGGGAGCATAAGTGACAGCACAGCGAAACAGAAGTGTGAGAAGTGAGTGAAGAGCGGGGAAGGCGAAGAGGTAGTGAAGTAGGAAGGAGGAGGAGGAGGAGGAGGAGGGAGAGAGTCAGAGGGTGCGAAGTGGTGTTGGTGATGGTGGTGGAGGTGGTGGTGATGGTGGTGGAGGTGGTGGTGAGATTAGTGTTGTGTTAAGACGTGTTGCGTTGTCTTGCTCGTGTGGTGGGAATGTGTTTATGTTAATGTTACGAGGAGGAGAAACAGGAGGAGGAGGAGGAGGAGGAGGAGTAAGAGGATGGGGTGGAAGAGTAGGAATACGAGGAGAGGCAGAAATAGAAAGACAGAGAAAAACGGAAAATTAAAAGTAGAAAAGAAGGAAGATGAGAATGGAGAAGTAGAAGTTTGAGGAGAAGTAGTAAGAAGGGGAGAAGGAGGAGGAGGAGGAAGAAAGGAAGGCAGAGGATGAGGTAAAGGAAAAGGAGAAAGAGAGAAATGATGTAGAATGACGAATAGAATAAATAAAGCAAAGAGTAATTAAAATATAGCTAGAAAAAAGGAAATAAGAGTATAGGAGTCAACGTAAGAGGGCAGAGGAGGGAAAGAAGAAGTTAAAGGAATAGTAAGAGGAGGGAAGAGAGAGGGAAGACCAGAGGAGACAGGAGGAGGAGGAAGAGGAAGAAGAAGAGGAGGACAAAGAGGACACAGAGGCGGATACGTTGAGGCGGAATGTTTAATAGCGTGTGAATGTAAATTTTTGTTGTCGTCATTATTTCGCAGCCCGGTGACACAGTTTTCAGCTCGACTCAGAAGAATGTGTGTGTGTGTGTGTGTGTGTGTGTGTGTGTGTGTGTGTGTGTGCGTGTGTGTGTGTGTGTGTGTGTGTGTGTGTGTGTGTGTGGATATTAAACATAAACGCTATGCAAAACACCTTCATTCATTACCTGTCTTCTTTAATTGCTAGTTACCGTAATATCAGAAAACAAAAAGGAAAGCGAAAAGCGTCTGAAGTTTATTCCTAACTGGGTTTCGTTGCTTTTCACTATTTTTTTTATAGTGTCAGAGTCCCCTAAATACAAAATACATATAATGCTATCATAACATTCATTTCAAGAGCCATATCAGTCGAGATTCTTGTTAGTCTACGTGTTTATCTCTTCTTCTTCGTCTAACCTTTCCCTCCTCACCTCCTATGTCCTCCAGGGTCCATATTCTCAAACATTTCCGGGCTCCCACTCCTACATATGATAAGACCTTCGTAGAGAATATGTTAGTATTTCCATGGGTAGTTTTATAAGCCTTGTGATAGTTTGACAAGGCCTTCTGCACCATGAACGACAAAAACAGTTATAAGAACCTGACCAAACTCATTTGTGGCCTTAGGAAATAGTTGTTGAGAAAATCAAAAGTGCCTGAAGGCTTTAAACACTATATTATCCTTGGCCTGCCCCGCCCTTTCCTTGGCCTCGAGGTCTGCACAAAACACTCCCAAACTTTTCCCTCCGTGGCGCCACTGTGACGTCACGCACCCGAAGACCTGCCACACACCGCCACACTAGTTACCTCTTATCAGTAGTGTGTCTGATGAGTTATCTCCTGATGATTATGAGGGAGGGAAAACAGCTACAGCGTGACGAAATTTTCCTGTATCCCTGAAGTAAACAAACATAGTGGTAGACAGTAGACGGCAGGTAGCAGTTTGAATAAGGCAGAAAGTAATTGATAGAGGAGGGGAAACAAGAGGCAGGGAGGAGGACACAATGAGATAGAAGAAGGGAAAAGGAAAAGAAGAAGATATAAAACAATTGAAAAGAAAAGGAGGTAAGGCAGTGACAAAAGGAAATTTATGGCAGAAGACAAAAGACTGAAGAGAGGAGGCAAGAGGGAGATGATGGAAAGCAAGAAACAGGTAGAAGGGACAAGGAACAAGAGGAGAAAAATACCATGGGGGGAAAGTGATTGGTTGCAGAGGATTCACGTTAGATAGCAAAAGGGAAAAGAGAGATGGGGCAGAGGGCAAGGAGATGAGAGAAGACAGAACAGGAAACAGTTAAAGAGAGCGAGAGAGCAGGAACAAAAGGCAAAGGGCCAAAAGTGAAGGGCCTGTTAAACTTTGCCGGCACCAGGGACACAAGGCAGGAGAAAGTGCAAAGGTGAGGACAGGAAGAGGAAGTGTGTGTGTAAGGGTGAAGGGACGAATACGAAGTTCAAAGGTGAGGGAGAACGAGGCATTGTAAAAGGGAGAGAGAGCCCCGGATAAATGCTCAAACAAGAAGACTAATATCAGATTAAGTGAGGTTAGGAAAGGTCTGGTCGCTCTTTGTATATTCACGTGGAACCAGAGGACGCGTTTCAGATTATGTTAGATTGAGTTAGGTTAGGGTTGGGTTAGGTTATATTCGATTAGGTCAGGTTATGCTGCTCTCTGCAAACCCATGTGGTACCAGAGGACGTAGATTTGATTAGGTTAGGTTACGTTAGGTTAGATTATCATAGGTAAGGTCAGGTGAGGTTAAGTCAGGTCTCCGGGTTAGCTGCAGTTAGGTAGGTTAGGTTTGGTTGATACTTACGTGGAGCCAGAAGACATAATGATAGGTGTGGCTTAGTTAGGTTAGGTCAGGTCATATTGGTCTATCTATACTCACGTGGTACCAGAAGATGTAGGTGGGCTCCTCGAGGGCGTCCGTGATGACACACTGGATGTTCACGGTGGAGCCACTCTTGACGTAGATGTCCGACTTGCCGCTGATGCTCACGGTGGGGGCTGAGCGAGGGTGATGAGGGAGAGGAGGAGGAGAAGGAGGAGGAGGAAGGGGAGAAGAAGACAAAATAAGTACACGAGAACGTTGAAGAAATGTTACATAAAAAAATATATAAAGTTGTAAATGTCTTTGTATTATTGATATTTGTGGCAACTGCAACGTAAACAATAACAACACTGCTAAGACTACTAATACCCTTACTCCTGATCCTTTTCTTACTATTATTTCTACTACTTCAAATAACAATAAACATTAATATAGATATGGCCCATGATGTCCCTGTATTCCAAGGGTTAGAAAGCTTGAGTAAACTGAAAAAGCCCATACTGTGTAGTTATATATAAAGGAAACACATTCACAAGAGAAGACGAGCAGAGAGAGGTAAGAAGCGCAAAGGCAAAGTCTGTGCCAAGGAGTGTGTGAGTTGGTTAGCAAGGCGAGGCTGGGTGGCTGGACGGGCGGCAAAGGAGTTCCTCGTCTCCTCGCCGGCCCGCCAGCCAAGTGCCACAACAGAAAACTCCATGATTGCGAAAAAGAAGACCGAGAAGAAGAAAAGCGCGAGGAGACAGGCAAAAGACAGGTAGAGACAGAGGTAAAGACAGGTAACACGCAAACACGGATAGCTTATTGACACCAGGTTAGAGAAAAGACAAGAGGAGATAAGAGAAGCGAGGGAAAGAGAAAACAAAATACACAGAAGCAAACCGAACTGCAAATAGAAGAGGAAAGAAGTCCAAAAAAAGAAAAAAAAGAAGAGGGAACTGACGTACAAAGAGAAGGGAAGGAAAAGTGCAAAAAGAAAAGAAGTGCTCAGAAATAGAAAGAAACATACAAACTGATGGAAAGAAAAGAGAAGGTAAAAAAAAAGTGCAGAGAAGAATAGAGAAGAGAACAGAGGTGTAAAGAGAGGAAAAAAAGTGCAAAATGGAAAGGACAAGTGCTCAGATAACAAAGGAATCAGAAAAACAAGCAAATGGAAAATGAAAAGAAGGCAAACGGAGCGGAGTGCCAAATCAGCCCAAGACATGGATAGATAGATAAATAGAAAGAGAGATAGATTAATAAATAGACAGTTAGAGAGAGAGGGAAATCCAACTCCCCCTCGACACTCACTGATGACGCTGAGCTCGACGAAGTGGCTCATCTTTGGCTCCGTGGACACCTGACACTCGTACTTGCCGGCGTCCCGCTCCTGCACATATCGCACCTGCAGCGTCCACGTCTGTGTCTGCGCCTCGTGCCACGCCATGAAGCGCTCGTCCGATATGAAGGTGTAGCGATCCACCGTCAGGATGTGCGAGTCGCGGTTTCTGATCCACGACACCTGAGGGAGAGGATGACAGGTGAAGGTGGTGATTAATTAAAGGTGGTAAAGGTGTGTGGGTGGGTGGGTTTAAGTGGGGGGAAGGAGGACAGGTTGAGGTGATGATTGATGAGGTGGTGGAGTGCGTGTAGGTACGTGAGGGGGTGGAAGAGAGGTGGATAAAAAAAGTTGATTGAAATGGTGGTGATGGAGTGTGCAGAAGGTGTGAAAAAGAAAAGGTTAATAGTTTAGTAGTTTTTTAAGGAGTATGTGTGGTTGTTTAAGTGACGGTGATGCTGTGTGTTGGTTGTGGTTGTTGCAGTGGTTGTGGTGTTTGAAGGGGGTAAGGAAAAGGAAGGAAAGAACGGGGAAGAGAGGAAGTCTTAGAGGTAGGATATGGTGGTGGTGGTGGTGGTAGTGGTGGTGGTAGAGGTGGTAGTTCAGTCTAATTCCCTCAGCAAACAAGGGTGAAGGGTGAGGCAGGAGAACGCAGGGATGGGGATGAGGGTGCACTCCTCCTCCTCCTCCTCCTCCTCCTCCTGCCTCTCCGCGCTAATTACAACTTGAAATCCTTACCCCACTATAACTTTTCTCCAACAACAACATCAGAAATCAATAACAACAACAATAACAACAGCAACATCAAAAATCATAAACAACAGCAAAACACTCATACAAATCCTAGCATCCCCACAAGTTATATTTTCTTAATCTCTAGTGACGTTACCCCTCCCAAGGCCAAACACACACACACACACACACACACACACACACACACACACACACACACACACACACACACACAAATAAATAAATTAATAAAAAATCACGACAATCTGATTTCTCGTGTATCTGATTGATGTGTTTTTTGGTTAACCTTTTCAGTCTTCGTGTAAGCTGCCTGCGTGGTCTTCTGCTTCTTCCTCAGATATTCAGAAGGAATCAATGTGTATCCAACTGATGCAGAACCCTGAGCCGATTTCTGCGAAGGGTCACAAAAGGTCTCACGCGGCATTACATTTTATTCATGTCTTCGTGTATTGTCGTCCTGCTCTATTTCGGGTAAAGGTTAGTGGATTGGTTGGCATACGTTTTTCAGCCTCCTTGACTCTTTGTTAACTATTTGTGACGTTGACGTAACACTAACACCACCACCTATTCCGACAAAGCAGAAACAGCAAAGCAAAAAATATCGAGTTTTTAAAAGAACCATGCTTGTCAAAACTCTATGAAGGAATGAAAAAGGATGGAAACAAAATATCGGTGTGTGTTTTAGACTTTACATGAACGATCGCTGGTCACCTTCATCAGCGTGTGTGTGTGTAATAATAATAATAATAATAGGTTTATTCACCAAGAAGCAGATTACAAAGAATCGTGAGAGATTTCATGTTTCTGAAAAGATCTTGGCTTACAATGAATGAATCAATTTTAATTACCGTTTGCGTCCTGAGATTTTGTTGATACAGTTAAAAACAAAGAGAAATAAGTTTCTTTAAAAAAAAAAAAATTGAAGAATAGAGTAAAAAGTAAAAAGTACCGTAAAAATTTTAAATAAAAATTTAAAAAAGTAAAAACCTTAAAAAAAGGTCTATCAATGTTAAAAAAGGTCTACCAATGTGAGCACTGATTATGAGAGGGCACTTTGCAAATTTTCGTTCAACTTCCGTACTACATAAGGAATTGTGGAGTTTCGGTACCGCTCTGTCCTGCACCTGACGGGTGGCATCCTGTTGCTGTGTTTGCTCTGGCGACGAGTTGCTGTTCGCTGTGGAAGCAGATGTGAGTGCGCCGATTTCAACAGCTTCTTCCCAAACCCGAGGGTGAGCTGCTCTCTTCTTTCATCCAGCCTGGGAAGTCCAAACCTTGCCAGCGTGCCGGTGTAGCTGCGATAGTAGTGGCCAAGGATGATGCGACACACTCTCTTTTGAACGGATTCCAGAGCAGTTCCTTGTACGGCAGTGAGTGCTGGATGCCATACTGGGCATGAGTACTCCAGCACGGGTCGGATCCTCTGACAGTACAGGGAAATTAGCTGGTCCTCTGTTGCTCAGAAGGACCTTGCTCGCAACAGTATAAAAAGTCTTCTGGATGCCTGAGTGATTATGTGGTCCACGTGGTCTTGCCAATTTAGACTTGAGTTGATGACAAGCCCTACCACTTTAGCTGAACTGACCTGCAGTATTTCGTTGCCACAGAGATGAACAGTTGGGAACACCACATCCCTCTTGAGGAAGCTGATATTGATGATCCCGCATTTGCTTGGGTTTGGTATTAGTTTAAGTTCCTCACACTGAAGATGAGCTGTGGTGATTTGCTCTTGGCGTGGGTTATTTTGCAGGTAGGTTGCTTTGGTCACTGCGTATACAGTGACGTCATCAACAAACTTGGCTTTACACGATGACTGAAGCAAAAGACTGTTGATAACTGCTAGGAAAATGACTGGCCCAATGCATGTTCCCTGGGGCACTCCGCAGGTTGTCGGCAGCCACTCAGATGTCTCGCCGCAATATCTTGTGCTCTGCTGTCTGTCAGTAAGGAAGGATGTTATGAACGGCAGCAGCGAAGTTCTGCATCCGAGGTGGTGTAGGTGGGTCACTTCTACACTGTGATCCACGTTATCAAATGCTTTTTTGAAGTCAATGAGACACAGTTGGGCTACAGTGTCCCTTTGCTCCAAGCCTTTAAGTATGGCGTCCAGGAGGTACACCATGTACAGCGTGGTGGAGCGCCCCTTCAAGTTTCCAAACTGCTGTGTTTTAAGACATATAGTTTTAATTTTATCCTCAAACAGACAGACGAACACCAATGAGACAGCAGTGTGTGTGTGTGTGTGTGTGTGTGTGTGTGTGTGTTTACGTACCTGCCACTCACAAATTCATCCTCATATCTCTCTCTCTCTCTCTCTCTCTCTCTCTCTCTCTCTCTCTCTCTCTCTCTCTCTCTCTCTCTCTCTCTCTCTCTCTCTCTCTCTCTCTCTCTCTCTCTCTCTCTCTCTCTCTCTCTCTCTCTCTCTCTCTCTCTCTCTCTCTCTCTCTCTCTCTCTCTCTCTCTCTCTCTCTCTCTCTCTCTCTCTCTCTCTCTCTCTTCAATAAGTGAACCACGTCAATAAGAGAAAAAGCCATGAGTGGAGTGTGTTGTTCCTTGACTCAGGGTACAAGGCGACGGCGATCCTTTCATTATACATCGTTCCAAGAAGCTTAATAAGAAGGTCAGCTGGAGCAAACAACACCGGTTGGGGGAGGGCTGCAAAACATAATCCAACGTCGCTCGCTTGCGCTGCCACGGGTAAACAAGTGGAGTGCTGCGCGTGTGCTAACCTTCAATTAAGAGTCGGTCCCAGCACTTTCAGGCGAGTGTGGCGTGGGTATTATTTTCTGAAAACCCTGAGTCGTAAATTTTTGCTTCTCCTCTTTGTTTTGTTGTCCTGATATAGTAGCTGAACTTTTGAATATCGCTGGAGGAAGTAGGGTAGTGTAGTTTTCCATCGATTCTACCCATTTATTATGAATGCTCTCAATAATGTGTATTGGGTATTAATTTTCTGAGAACCCCGAGTAATTATTTTTTGTTTTTTGTGCTGTTGCTTTGTTGTCTTTGCCGCTTTCAACTTATTAATATCGCAGGAGAAAGTAGTAGTGAGTGCAGTTTTCACCGTTTCTATCCGTTTAATTATTGTGTATGAGTCAAGACAGGAAAATAGAGAGAAGAAATGGAAAGAAAAGGAGAAAGTTAGTAAGGGAGAGATAAAAGGTGTGTCATCAACAACTTATGAATATCGTAGAAGAAAGTAATTTATAGTGTTCGCCGTTTCAATCCATTTAATTATTATGTAAGTGTCAAGAAAGAATAATAGAAAGAAGAAATGGATAGAAAAGGAGAAAGTTAGGAAGGGAAAGATAAAAGGTGTGTCATCAACAACAACCACAAAAAAAAGAACGAAAAACGAGACTGAATACTACATCATCATCATCATCATCATCATCAACCACATGTCTGCATACTATAAACCTAAGATGTAGTTGGGTCTTAATTTTCTGAGAACGCGTCTCAATAATAATTTAGTTTTCTCTTCTGTTGTGTTTTGTTGTTCTAATGTTGCCACACTTTGAATATCGTAGAAGCATATTGTAATGTTCACCGATTGTATCCTTCTATAATGCATTGCTATCAGGAAAAGTGAAAGAGAGATAGAGAAAGAGAGGAAGCAGTTGCAGTGGGAGCAAGAAAAGTGAGGAGGCGACGAGAGAGAATAAGAGAGAAAGGGAGTTAAGAAAAAGGAACGATGGAGAAAGATGATTGGAAACAGAAGGATAAATAGAGTCAGGACATGAGAACGAGGAAGAAAAAGGTAACATCACCCATCAGCCAACACTATATCAACAAAAGAAAAAAAAACCACATGAGGCTGCATACCACATCATCATCAACCACAGGTCAGCCTAATTTAAACCACATCCCCTCATGACTCACTAACAGGCCATGACACCACCACACGTCACCAGCACTAAGCCACACCATAGGACCGAAAACCACACCATTTGCCTGATTACCACACCATAAAACAAACCCACACCCACATCCACACCCACCCATCCACACACACACACACGCAAATGTTTCTCTTCCACACAAGGCCTAGCTATATATGGATCGTTACGTCTGGCAAATTACTTCAGTTCCGATAAGTCATTGGGGTGTATTAAAGATGTGTGTAGCAGGGAGGAGGCGAGGGAACTGTAGCGTGCCGAAAATAGCATCACAACCACCAGCGGTTCTCCTTCACTATACTACCATCCCAATCATCACTATTACTGCTACTACTGCTGCAATTCCCACCACCATTACTACTGTCACCCTCACCATCGCCAACATCTCCCATCTTCACCTACATACGCCATCGCCTACACCATAACCAACCCCTTTTCACCATCACTAATATAACCGCCAACATCACCACTCTTTCTACCACCACTATCATCACCACCTCTCATTCATCACTACCACAATCACCACTATTACTACTACTACTATTCCTTCTACTCCTACTACTACTCCACCAAAACCACCTCGGCACCTCTACTAAAACTCTTCATCCACTACCACCACCACCACAGGCTTGATTGACACATGGAGGAATCGATCGGACGACCCCTTGATAGCGGCACACAGCGTAATCACAGCAATTACCTAATGACTACTGCCCATTGCCAATTACACGCAATTAGTATATTTCTCCCTCCGGTCTACTCGAGGGCCGCGGGTTATGTTATCATCCTGCCGTTCGTTGTTCTTCTTTTAGGGTGTGGATATGTTGGGTTGTGTGTGTTTTAGTCTCGTTCACGTAGGGTTGAAGACAGGAGGAATATTGGTGAAGCTTTACTTTATTTTCTCTGTGACCTGGTGTTCCTTTTTTTTTGTTGTTGTTTTTGCGGCATGTGTTGTTATGTCCTTTGCCGCTAGTTTGTCCTTTAAGCACTGCCCATTTTTTCTCTTTTTTTTAGTCTTTTATTCCATCCTCATTTTCCTTTTCTCCTTTCTCTAACTTCCTCTTCCTCTTTCTCTTTCTATACTTTCTAAATCCCTCCTCTTTCACTTTCGCCCTTCTTTTGCTCCCTCCTTCTTTCTTCTCTTTTTTTCTTTCTCTACTCCTTTTTACTCCCTCCTCTTTCCCTCCCTCCTTTTACTTTCTCCATCCTCCCCTCTTTTTCTATCCTATGTGACAATCAAGAGTTGGATAAGACTACCATGCCACACCGAGTTTAGTAGAGTATACGTAAGGAGTTAGGTCTGCTGGCTACTGGTTTCTTTTTGCAGTGTCTCATAGATGGCGCCACCTCTTGCTATCCATTGCTACCCATACTTCCTTGGGAGACACGACCTCCTTAAGTATAGAAAAACTCATTCATTTAAAGAAAAGAAGAGTGATATTTTTGTTCGCTCCTATATACTTTACACACGCACACTACCGAACTTATGGATAATTATATTCTTGATATCATTAACCTATTTGCTGTAGCGGATATAATTCCTAGGACACGTCTGGTACAAGATTAATGGGTGTGTTAATTATTATCACCCTCCGTGCTATTATTTACCTGAGACACGTTTAGTACAAGATTTACGAGTAATGTGATTATTCTTAATCCACCTGATGTTAATTACATGAAACGCGTTCACTTCGAGGGCCCCGGGTAATTTATCATCCACTTAACCTACATGATGTTATTAACCCCCTCGATGATGGCAGCGATAGGAGCAAGATAACACACGGCAGAGTTGAGAATAAACAAACAAAGAAGCAAATCTATACTCTCAAAAAATATATATACAGACACTGGACTAGATTAACTTCCATAAATCAAGCTGTCTCTTCCTAGGCCATTCCCTTGACATCAGTTCTATCAATATAAGTCAGCCAAACTCCTTTCCTTGCGATCTTCCTATAAACTAATTGCACGGGTTAATGGCTACATCCATTATATATATCTTTTGTCTGCTAATAATTGAATGAACCAAATAAGCCAATGAGAAATAGTTAGAGGTTAAGTATTAAGTAGTCAAATAAGTAAGTTAAGCAGTAAGTATGTTTAACGAAGACAAAAGACAAATTAGAGACTGATATTGTTATTTATATGTAAGGTAACGTCAGCACTATTTTCTACTAGTTTTAATTATTGTAAAGCTTATAACTCTTCCCAATGTCCCAACTCATTCTACTTGTTTTCAGGGTACCGCTACTGTTGTTTCTTTATATAAGGTAACGTGAACATCTTTTTTCTACTAGCTTTAATTATTGTACAGGTTATAACTCTTCTCTACGTCCCTACTCGTTCTACTTGTTTTCAGGCTGCTGTTACTGTTGTTGCCTTTTAACCGGTAACGTGAGGACTATTTTCTACTAGCTTAAATTATTTTACAGGTTATAACTCTTCTCAATGTCCCTACTCTCTCTACTTGTTTTAATCCCAGAAGAAAAACACGAACTCATTACCTGAAACACGGTCGCTTTAAACACACAGGCAATCTACGTGCCACTAATGTACCAGGCGTTATTTATAGCCGACTTGTTATCTACGGCTACCAATATACTTCCTGTCGGGCTGTTGGTATTAAGGTAAAGTATCGGCTTATCATCTCGCTCACCTACTTCCCGGCAATTTTCTTTTCTCCGTGTTTTCGTTTGGTAGTGAATTAACTCCAGACTTTGTTTCTCACGTTCCCCTCGTTCGCTAAAAGTTGTTTGTTGTTCTTATTTACTCGCGCTGTAACTCTCTCTCTCTCTCTCTCTCTCTCTCTCTCTCTCTCTCTCTCTCTCTCTCTCTCTCTCTCTCTCTCTCTCTCTCTCTCTCTCTCTCTCTCTCTCTCTCTCTCTCTCTCTCTCTCTCTCTCTCTCTCTCTCTCTCTCTCTCTCTCTCTCTCTCTCTCTCTCTCTCTCTCTTCTCCTTCCTTCCTTCCTTCCTTTATTCTTTTCCTCCATCCTTCCTTCCTTTATTCTTTTCCTCCATCCTTCCTTCCCTTCTCTCTATCTGTCTCATCATCAATCTGTCTTTCTGCATATTTATCTCTCTCTCTAACTCTCTATCTCACCTTCAACTATTTTAATTTGTCAATCTCTGTAACTCTTTATCTCCCTCTTAACCCCTTTTCATCACCCCTATCATCTGTTTGTCTATCTATGTAGCTCATCTCCCTTTCAACCCCTTTCATTTATTTGTCTATCTCTAAACCCTTTATATCCCCTCTTAACCCCAAGATGTCACCCGTCACAGCCACTCACCGACTTATTCCCGAGGTTCTTGATCCTGCAGGGGAGGTACGCGTGCGCCCCCAGCTGCGTGGTCACGTTGACGGGCGTGGACGGGTGAAAGTAGGGCCCAGGGAAGGCTCGCCGTCTGTGCCTTCCCCCTCGACCCCCCGCCGGCGCCTCCTCACCTGTGGAAGAAGGGAAAGAGACAAGCTGAGTGAGAGACGCGAAGGTAAGGGAACAGAAGCGTGAGGGACTTGGGGTGTAGCGGAGGCTTTAAGGAGACACGTGCAGTGAGAGACGTGAAGAAAAGAGAACAGCAGTGTGAGGAGCTTGGAGTGTAGCAAAGGGATTAGGGAGACAGGTGTATGGAGAGGGTTAGCGAGAGGTAGAAGAGAGGGAACAGGAGCGTAAGGAACTTGGGGTGAAGAGGAGGGCGATGGAAAGGGAAGAGGAGCATGAGGAATTTGGGGTGTAGAGGAAGGGTTGGATGGTGAGAAAAGTGTAATGTAATGAGGAAACTTGACATTCACGATAATTATGTAGCAAGAAAACGGGACTGGAGAGAAAATGATGCAAGTCCTGTTCTGCCTGTAGTTTAGTGATTTGTTAATAATACTGTTCACTGAGGACAGAGAGAGGGAAGGAGGGGTATGGGTGAGTGAGTACGTCCAGATGGGAGACGTAAGAAAAAGCCTGCAGTGAGAAGCGTGAGAGTCCTGGAAACTAGAAGAAGAAAACGGTCCAAGAGAGAGAGATGCGAGTGGGTGCTAATCCAGACGAGTTTCCTAATGAACCCTCCTCCGTCCTTGCACCTCCTACCCGCCCCCTCATGCCAACCTGCCGCCCGCAAGAAGTCCAGTCTCTCCTTCTTCCTCCTCCTGCTACTCACCCTCCTTGCAGCCTCTCTCTTCTCTTCCTTCTTTGCTCTCCCTGCCCGCCCTCAGAATAGCCCGCCCGCATGCAGCCTCTTCTATTCTCTTTCCTCCTCTTGCTCATCCTTTTTGCAGTCCTTCTCTCCTCTTCTCTCCTTCTCCCCTGTCTCACACGCCCTCCACCAGCATGTAGTTTCCTTCTCTCCTTCTCCCTCCTTCACACCAGCGATCCACATGCAGTCCTTCTCTCTTCTCTCCTTTTCTCTCCTCACTCTTTCACATCAACCACTCTCATGCTGTACTTTCCTCTTCTTTTCTCCTTCTTCCCCCGCCCTCACACCAGCCACTATATAGCATTTAATATCCATATCAGACCCTATGACAAACGAAGACTCGGATCAGCATGGGGCTTTGGCACAGATTGTTTCACACACTCCACTAATTTTTGACGCTATTGTGCGTTGCCAGATGCGGTTAATTATGGCGTTTACTCTTGACTGTAATGGAAAAAAACCTGCGTGAGCCACTCACACACTCGAACAGGTGAAGAGTTTTCAGCCAAACACTTTTTTAATAATACTTTTCTTCTTTCTCTTTATTTTCCTCTTCCTCTTCAGCTTTTTTCTTTCTTTCTCTCGACTTCGTCCTCCTTCTCTGCCTCTTCCTTAACTTCATCCTTTTCCTACGCCTCCTATTTCTCCTATTCCTCTTTCTCCTCCTTTTCTTCCTCCTCCTTAACCTTTTTCTTACGCCTTCTATTCCTCCTACTCATCTATTTCTCCTACCCTTCCTCCTTAACCTTTTCCTTCTCCTATTTCTCCTCCTACTTCTCTTTCTCCTACACTTTCTCATCCTTCTGCAGTTTTTTCGCCTTCTGAGCCTCACACTCTCTCACGCCGCAGCAAGTTCCTTCTTACTCTCACTACCTCTCACTCTCACTCTCTTTCCCTGTCTGTCTGTCTTTCTGTCTATTAGTTTCTATCTATCTCCCATTCTTCACTCTCTCAATCTCCCTTTTCCTTTCCATTCTCTCTCTTTCTCTCTCCTGATACTTTCGATTCCCTCTCTGTGTTCCCTCCCTTTATTCTCCCTCTCACTCTACCTCTCTCTGTCTCTGTCTGTTTCTCTATCTAACAATTTCTATCTATCTCCTTGCTTTCACTCTCAGTCTCTCTTTTTCCCTTTCATTATCTCTTTCCTCTCTCTCCTAACACTTTCGATTCTCTCTCTGTATCCCCTCCCTTCCATTTCTCCCTCTCCCTCTCCTTCCTTCTCCCTCCCTGCCCAGCAAACAGCCAACATTTAGCCTGGTCCGGGGCGCGTCAGAAAGCCTCTGTTGAAGCGCGGAAAAAGGGCGCGGGCAAGTAGTCTGCAATGATGCGCGCTATTGACTTAACAAATTACGTTTGCTAATATCGAGGCGGCAGTGGTGAAGGGGAGGCGATGGAAGAGGCCTTCGTTCGCGTGGTGGTGGTGGTGGGAGGAGTGTAGTGGTGGTGGTGGTAGTGGTGGTGGTGGTTGTGGTGGTGGTTTAGGAGTGGTGGTGGTAGTGATACGAGAGGAGGTGCTGTTGTTGCTTTTCTTGTTTTTCTTGTTCTTGTTATTCTTTTTCTTCTTCCTCTTCTTCTTCTTCTTCTTCTTCTTCTTCTGATCCTTGTTCTTCTTCTTGTCGTTCTTGTTGTTGGTGTTTGTGGTATTGGCGGTAGTGGTGGTGGTGGTGGTGGTGGTAGTGAGTAGTGGTGGTGGTGGTGGTGATTTCACCTCGTAACTATAGTCTGTTCACTTAAGCTAGATTTATAGGCAGGTTGGTAACCTAGCAGCTGATTGGCTGCTCCGCTCTCCCGCTAAAGCGCCTATCACACTGGGCACTTTTTCCTCCGACCTCCTACCTCCGACCTCCGATTTCAGGCGGTACCGCCGACACCTGCTAGCACACTCGCTTGTTTACCCCTACCCCTCCAGCAGCCAGCAATGGCCCTAACCTGTTGCTGCCCTGCCTCCAACTCGAGTATATTGTCGTCGCAGCACTGCTATACGAGCGATTTCATCTTCAAGACAAGAAGAAAAGAAGAAACGGGCGTGGAGACGGCAGTGGCTTGCAAGGAGAGAGAGCCATGTGAGTTTGTTATTGTTTGGTTCCCCGCGAAGTCAACTGAAAGCCTATGTTCTTACACCATAAAGTTGTGTTTTGTTTGTAATACTGTCTATTTATGTTCCATATGTTACTCCAAAATGTGCAATAAATACATTAACCATGGCAAATAGTTTATTTTTTTCAGTAATGTTTACAGGATGTCATTTGACTCGTCTTTTCTTCCTTTCCTTTTTCTTTTTTTTTGAAATGGTACGGCTGCAAAATTTGCTCGACAGTCGGGAAAAAAAAGTGTTTGAGAGTAGGCGGTACCTCTGATTGTCGGAGGTCGGAGGAAAAAGTGCCCAGTGTGATAGGCGCTTAACACTCATGTCGGACCACATCTTGCATGCTCCAGTGAGACATGTTTCTTTATTATATGCCATTGCTCAACTCATATACGAGCTAGCCAGTTTTGGTTGACACCATCAGACTCAGCAGTGACTGTAGAATTGAGATGTATTTTAAGAACTCGACAATACAAATAAGAAAATGGTATTACGATGAGTTGAATCGTGAAAATGTTAAAAAAATGTTTATAACATGTTTTACTTATGCTCACTGTTTTCAACAGTTGTTCATTGACTGGAGAAAGGTGGGTGACGGGTGAGTCTCTTCTGGGGAGAAGGGGGCTCATCCACACCCAGCAACACCAACAGAAGGAAAAGAATAGAAAACATCTAGAGAAAAGAAAAGAAATGGAAAGAAAAGAAAAGATCCTGAGAAAAGAAAAGAAAAGAAAAGAAATAATTCCTGAGAAAAGAAAAGAAAAGAAATAATTCCTGAGAAAAGAAAAGAAAAGAAAACATCCAGAGAAAAGAAAAGAAAAGAAAACAGCCAGAGAAAAGAAAAGATAAGAAAACATCCAGAGAAAAGAAAACATCCAGAGAAAAGAAAAGAAAAGGAAAAGAAAAGAAAAAATAAAGTAAACAAAACAAGACAAAACAAAAAACAAAACAAAATAAAACAAAATAAAACAACATAATAAATAAATAAATATACAACGCTATTACTAACAATTTAATTTTGCGACTGGGATGGAGTTGGTGGAGGTGGTAATGGTGGTGGTGGTGGTGGTGGTGGATGGGTTTGGTGGTAGGAGTAGGGGTGGTGGTGGTGGTGATGGTGATGGTGGTGGTGGTGGATGGGTTTGGTGGTAGGAGTAGGGGTGGTGGTGGTGGTGGTGGTGGTGGTGATGGTGGTGGTGGTGGCGATATCACTTTTCAACTGATAAAACTCTATAGCAAGCAAATCAGTGAGATAAGATAATGCAAAATACAAGTGGCCGTGGCGAGCATATCATGGAAGTAAAGTGACAGGAGAAGACAGGAATCAAAACGAGTAGTCTTTCCTCTTTCCTTCATTGCCATCACACCAGTCACCAGCACGCACTCCCTCTCTCTTCTCTTGTCCTCTTCTCCTTTTCCTCCTCCTTCCACCCTCACACCCGCTCTATTTCATACATATCCTCCCTCTCTCTCTCTCGTTTTCCTACCGGGTGGCAAGTGTAGATAAAGTGGACTGAATGGATTATGGAGTGGATTACCTACCGTTTTCTTTCTGAACTTTGTGTCTCTCTAACTTTAACAGGAATAAGAGGATAGCGGACGGAGTATATGTTTGTAGTGAGGGATTTGTAGTAGAGGAAATCAAAGCATACCAAATGAAGTAAAGAAATAGTATGGAGCAAATATGAATGGAGCAAAGGAAAAGAAGCAAATGAAAGAGTGAATGAATGGTGGGTTTAGTGATTTATGAGTTGGTATTCGGTGCATGACTTTGACGATTATAATAACTAAAGGGAAAGGAAATGGAGAAGTGGTTGGGTTTTATGGATTATTGGTTTATGTTTGGTGGTGTGTGTTAATACTCTAAAGGAAGAATATGGAAGGAAGTAAGGAAAAAAAGGAAGAAGAAAGGAAGGAAGAACGATGTGTGTGTGTGTGTGTGTGTGTGTGTGTGTGTGTGTGTGTGTGTGTGTGTGTGTGTGTGTGTGTGTGTGTGTTTTAAAAATGATGGAACCTTTGCAATGTGTGTGTTATCATTAGTGTGTACATGCCCGTGTCGTTTATTTTTTCTTTCTATTTAATGTAATGAACTTTTTAATTGCATGCAACATCACCCTAATCATCATCATCATCACCATCAGCTGCCACACAAAGGGAGAGCTGCATCACCACCACCCATTAGTCATCCTCATCACCACCACCACCACCACCACCATCATCACCATCACCATCAGCACAATTAGATTAATCTCCGTTACGGTCCAGGGCTCCATTAACTCCATTACCTCAACCATTACCATCACGACACTTCCCTGCCGTACACACACACACACACACACACACACACACACACACACACACACACACACACACACACACACACACACACACACACACACACACTTTGTAGCTTTCCTCTTTCTGCTTCCTCTTACGGCTTCTTCTCTCTCCTCCTCCTCCTTCTCCTCCTTCTTCTTGTTCTTTTGATCTTGTTCTCATTTTTCTTGTTCTTGTTCTTCATGTTCTTGTTTTTTTTGTTCTTCTCCTAATTCTTGTTCTTGTTCTCGTTCTCCTTTTTTTCGTTCTTTTTCTTCATGTTTTTGTTTTTGTTCTTCTTTTACTTCTCCTCCTCCTTCTCCTCTCACGATCATCTTCACCTCATTTTCCCGCTCTTCTCTTCTGCCTCATTTCCCCGCTGTGTTTCCTCAGTCTCCTGGTTCATAAGTTTCGCCACCATCACCACCGTCACCGCATTCCACTTCCGTCTCGTCTCCTGTTCTCAGCGTCCCCGTTTCTCCCCGTTTCTTGCTTCATTACGTTTCACACGAGTACGATATCATCATCATCATCATCTTGTCCCTCTCCTCCTCTCATTCTCCTCGTTTCCTCAGTTTCACGCTTCATTAAGACGTTCAGGAGAGTATAACGAAGCACTACACCATCGAGATCCCTCCTGAAAGCAAGTGTCCGTGTTGGCTAGTCTTTAAAGTGAGATCGCCGAGGAAGACGCGAGCTCTGATTCCGTGTTAAGAGGATCAGACTCCCCTTCAGGAGCTGAGGGAAGAAATGCCATGGCGAGGAAGTTTATTTTTTTCATATTAAAGGCTCCGAGGGGATACATCTATAGTCCATTTCTGCGTCATGACTGCACTGAGATGGGAGAATGTGCGTTACGTTAGTTTATATAAGGTTGCAAGGAATTATAAGGCCTTGATGACCATTTCCAAAGTGCGCCTCTAGTAATAGTAGTAGTAGTAGTAGTAGTAGTAGTTGTAGTAGAGGATTATTTTTCTATTGTTTGCCCTTAAATAGCTCCCTTCACTAAAAAAAAGGATCATAGTAAGGAAAAAGGATTAGGTAGGAATAGTAGAATGCAGCGAGAGACAAGTAACCCCAAAGATATGAGGTAACGACAAAACAAAAGGTAAATTAATGAGGAAATAAGACATTAAATCTATCCTGTCAAGTTATGGAGGGTTCTAATGCGGTCTTGTGAACCAGGCGGTCGGTAATGGATGCTACTGTGTAACTCTCGCCTCGTATGCCAACGGTTCCATTAGACTCAATGTATTTCTAAACCATACCGCTTAAATAACCTCCACGGCATAAGCCCCTCGTGTAATTGCAGCCTGAATGAATAACAAAAGCGAGGGTACACGTCATCTCTTACCTATAAACTTGTAACTAACGGGTTTAAACGAACGACAGCCGGACAGCCTATGGATAAGGGGACGGTGACGAAAGATTTACAACAGGAGCGTGACAGGTAGAAGTACGTGATGCGTCTTTTACCTCAAACTTACAACTAATGAATTTAAGCAAGGGACGGGACAAGCTATCTAGGGGGTGGCCGACTAATGATGCCACGCTAATGATATGCATGACAGCTACGAGCGTCGGGGCGTGTGATAACGAGGTGGTCGAGTGACAAGCAATCTAGCGAAGGGGACGAGTTTATGTTGCGTTGCTGATGAGGAGGAGGGAAGGTGCGAGATGTACCTTATCTTAGTGGGAAGAGAAGGCAAACGAAACATTGCTCATCTTGAAACCTATCGCTCGTAAACTAGGTAAATTGTGGGACTAGTGCACGAAGGGAGGAAATATGTAACAGCTTGTGATGGATACATTAAATCAGTGACTTCCAAACCAAGGGGATGATCCAATAATGGTAGAGATATAAGATAAGGAATGGAAGCGACTGACTGAGTGATAGGCGAATCAAATGAATTCAAGAAGGGAGGATAAGCCCCTATAGTAGAATACGACAGTGGTGTGAAAGAAGTCCCAAATAGGTGCCTCTCTAAAGAAAGGAATTATCTTAAAAAGATACACATATTAGGAGAGGAATAGGTCTGACTAAATGTGTTTGATAAGGGAAACAAATGACAAATTCGTGAGATGATCCCATTCTGTAAAGTAAGAAAATGGTGTGACTTGAGCGACAGGTAAAATTAACAAGTGATTTTTCAGCTAATGTAGATGATCTCGCAATGTTAAGAAATAAGTTGGACTGAGTAACTGATTGACGAAGTAAATAAATGGCACATACTTGAGATCATCCTATTTGATTAAGTACGAAATTGCTGTGACGAGGTATTATTAGCGCATGAAACAAGTTACTCAAAGAAGGAGAGTGGACCTATTATGATGCAAATATAAAGTACATAAGAAATAGGCGTGACAAACTGAGTGAACAATAGATGAAACAAGTGACAGTCTAAGAAGGGGAGCGAGATTAGTCTATACCGGTACTAAATATAAGGTTAAGAAATTGGTTTGCAGACAGAAAAATAGACGAAACAAATGACAATCTAACAAGGGAGATGCAACTATACTGGTACATATATAAGGTAGGAAAGAAATAGGTGTGATAAACTGACACACAGATGAACGAGTGACAGTCTAACAAGAAAAAAGAGACTGAACTGGTACAAGTATAAGGTAGGAAAGAAATATGTCAGACTGAGCGGTAAGTAGACAAAACAAGTGACAGTCTAACAAGGAGGAAAAGTATAAGGTAGAAAAGAAATGTTATACTGAGCAGACGAAACAAGTGACAGTCTACCAAGGGACGGGCGGGGGTGAGGTGGTGAGACGAGGAAGGACGTGAGGGCGTGCTAACGATATGAGTGGCAGGCAGGCGGGCGTGTCAGCATCTGTCGGGGCGGCGTAATAACACACTCGCTGAATACCTGAGCGGCGCCTTCATGAATAACGCAGGCTCCTTCAGGTACGTACGGCTGCCTGTCTGTCTGTCTCTCGGTGTTATAAAGTTTTCTGATGCCATTTTTTTTCTCTTTCTATTTCCCTTTTTCTTTTTCTTTTCTTATTTTTCTTTTATTTTCTTTCTTTCCACTTTCTTTCTTTCTTTCTGTCTGTCTCTTCACTGAGTTGCAAAGTCTGCTGCTGACATCTATTTCTTTTTATATTCTTTTACTCCATTTTTTCTATTCTTTTCTTTTTATCCTTTTCTTTCTTTTTTTCTTTGTTTCTTTCTTCCTTTCTTTATTCATTCATTTATTTTGTGAGAGTGTTTTAATTTGTTTTTGTCTCTCGTTTCTCACATTCGCTATATTTAATTTACTTTTCATCTTTTTTTTTAATTCTACTTTTCTTCTCTTTCTCTTCTTTTTTCCTCAACTCTCTTTTCTCTCTCTCTCTCTCTCTCTCTCTCTCTCTCTCTCTCTCTCTCTCTCTCTCTCTCTCTCTCTCTCTCTCTCTCTCTCTCTCTCTCTCTCTCGTGATCCCTTTATCCTAAGCTAATGACGAGACTTTTTTTCCCTTCAAACCTTTACAGTTCTCCTTCACCCTCACCCTCATACCTCCCTCCCTCCCTTCCTCTCCTCCTCTACCTTCTTCCCCTTATCCCCTCACCGACCTTCTTCATCCCTCCCTCCCTCCTACTCCCCTTCCTTTCTTTCCCCCCTCATCCCTTCTCCCCTCCCCCCCTCCCATTCTTCCCTTTCTCCACTCCATCAAGCCGCTGATTCATGACTCATAATGGCGCCATCTATATGGTTACCGGTGCCCCCCCGTTTAATACCCTCGTCTCTATTGGTCGTTTGTCTCTCTCTCTCTCTCTCTCTCTCTCTCTCTCTCTCTCTCTCTCTCTCTCTCTCTCTCTCTCTCTCTCTCTCTCTCTCTGTTAGGCCTTACTATTACATCTATACGCCTTCATTATGTACTATTCTCCCTTTTTATTCTTTTTTCTGCTCTTGTTCATCGATTTCCTCTCTCTCTCTCTCCCTCTCTCTATCTTTTTCTCCCTGCTTGCCTCAATGTTTCTCTCTCTCTCTCTCCCTCACTCCCTTTTTCATCTCTTTCTCGACCTTGCATTCACTCTTCTATGTGTCACCTCTTTTCCCTTGCTCTCCTTTTTTCCCTTCCTTCCCCTTACACTCTTTAGCCTTGAGTTTTTTCCCTTCCTTTTTCCTAACTCTATTCATCATCCTTGCCTCTCTCTCTCCCCTTACCTCTCCCAACCTCTCTCTCCTCTATCAGTCTATATTTGTCTTATTTCCTTCCTTGCCTTCTCCCTCCCTTCTCTACCCTTGTTCTTTTTCTTCTCTTTTCTATAACTCTTTCTATGTATCTCCCATTAACTCTCCTTCCTCTTACAGTTTCCCCTTTCATCTATACTTGCTTATTCCTTTTCTTCTTCGCTCTTATACCTTCTCCTTTCTTCTCTTTCTCCTAGTCTTCCCTTCCGTTTTCCCCTTTATTCCTACGCATCTGCCTCGCCCTTTATCTGATCTAACATGATTCCTTTTTCTCCTTCCTTTCCTCTTCCCTTGTTCATATTCCTGCTCTTTCTCTTTCTCCTCTTCTCCGTCTGCTCTTTATTTCTTCATCTGTCTTATCCCATCTCCCTTCCTCTTTCGTTTTCTCTCTCTCTTTTCCCTTCACATATTCCTGCAGTTTATTCTTTATTGCTCCTCTCCTCTTTCCTTTACTGCGTTTCCTCCTTTCTCTAATCTCTTACATCCCTTATCCAATTTCTTCAATCCTAATTCTTTAAGTTGTTCATCTCTCATTATCTAGTTTCTTCTTTAGCTACTTATTCTCCCTTCTTCCTGTCTTCTATCCTCTTTTCTCCTTCATTTTCGACTTTTGTTACTTCCTTTTTCCTTTCTTCCCATCTTTTACCTGTTTTTTTCGCCTCCCTAATTCTTTTCCTTCTTTTCTGCTCCTAGTTTTTCGTTCCTCAATCTTCCGGTCTTCCTTCCCCTCCTCCTTCTCCAGGCCCGTATCTTCTTCCTCTCCTTCATACATCTTTCTTCAGTTTCTTCTTTAGTTAATTATTTTTACGATCTATCTTTTACAATGTTTTTTCCGCCTCCTCGCTATTTCTTTCCTTCTTTTTTGCTCGTTCTTATTCGTCCACTCTTCCTCTTCCCCCTTCTACTCCCCCGTATTCTCTTCTTCATATCTTCCTTTAGTTTCTTCTTTTTCCTTCCTTTCTGCCTTTACCACGTTTATTTATTGCGCCTTCCTAGTTTTATTCCATTTTTTGTTCCTGCATATTCGATCACTCATACTCTTTCTCCTCCTCCTCCTCCTCCTCTTCCTCCTTCCACGTATCTTCCTCTTCCTCCTCTTCACGCGTGTTTATGTTAATAGGCCTCTCTCCCTCCCTCTTAAGACCGCGCGAAAGGTTATAAAGCGGCTGCAGTAGTCTAATGTAGCCCCACCCTTTGCTAGCACCCTTCTTATCGTGAAAATTCAATGACCCTTTGTCTGGCGATGAATTAGCGATGAATTATTGCAGCCTCTCTCTCTCTCTCTCTCTCTCTCTCTCTCTCTCTCTCTCTCTCTCTCTCTCTCTCTCTCTCTCTCTCTCTCTCTCTCTCTCTCTCTCTCTCTCTCTCTCTCTCTCTCTCTCTCTCTCTCTCTCTCTCTCTCTCTCTCTCTCTCTCTCTCTCTCTCTCTCTCTCTCTCTCTCTCTCTCTCTCTCTCTCTCTCTCTCTCTCTCTCTCTCTCTCTCTCTCTCTCTCTCTCGTAGTGTGAAATATATTGTTTTTTCTTGTCTATTTTTTCCAGGTTTTTTATGTATTTCACCTCCTCCTCTTTTTCCTTTTTCTTCTTCTTCTCTAACTCCTATTCTACCGATTTTTTTCTTTGTCTTCTTTTTTTCTTGTTTTTTTTCGTGAATTTTTCTCTTCTCCTTCTCTCCTCCTTTCCCCCTACTCTTCGAACTCCTGCTTCTATTCCTTCATCTTTTTCATTATTCCCTCTTCTCTTCATTATCTTTGTCCTAATCCTCCTCCTCCTCTTCCGCCTCCTCCTTCTCCTTAACCTCCTCCACCAACTCCCCCCACCCCCGCCCTCCTGCTTGTTAAGAGATGAGAGGGCGTGTTACAGAAGTTGCCGCGAAGAAGAACAGGAGACGCCAAGACGCTGAGGGTCGAGCCATGAGAAGAAGAATGAGGCAGCGAGGCGAGGGATAAGGTTACTACCACAAGACGCGAAAGGTGGAGAGATGAAGGGAAATGAAGAAGAGGAGCGAGGTGATGAAGGCTGGAGGAAGAAAGGGGAGGAGGAGGAGGAGGAGGAGGAGGAGGAGCTGAAGGGCTTTTGAGCTGGAGGGAAAGGAAAAAGAGAAGGAAAGAAGCGATGAAGTGTGTGAATATAAAAGAGAATGGTGTAAGGTAGAGAGAGATGGAAGAGGAGGAGAAGGAGGACAGGAGGAAGGGGTAACTGAGTAAGAGAAGAAAGGAGAGACGAAGGGTGCGTAGGAGGAAAGAAGGGAGGAATGGAGGGAGGAGGCAGGGAGAGGCAGAGGAAAAAAAAGAAAGGAAACTGGAAGCCTTAAAAAAAACTGGAGGAAGGAGAAAAAAAATGTAATAAAGTGTTAGTAGGAGTGAAGATGATTGGGGCTTAGGACGAAAAAGGAAAAGTAGGAAAGAGAAAGGAAGGGAGGGAGGCAGGGGGAGTGGTAAGAAAAGACGGGATAAGAGACCAAAACAGGAGGGAGGGGGAAGAGAGAGAGTGTGAGGAAGAGGTGGGTGGGTGTAACCGGAGGCAGGAGAGAAGGATAATGAGCGATAAGTTGGAGGAAAGACGATAAGGGTGAGGGGATTAGAGAGGGAGAGAGAGGGATGGAGCGAGGGGTGAAAGGGTGACGGTGTGAGGTAAAAGAAAACAGATAGGGAGGAAAGGAAGGGAGGCGTGTGGAGAGGGGAGTATTAAGACACCTCTCCACCCGAAATTGACCTCTCTTTCGGCCACTCTTTTAACTTTTTTTAGAAGCAGCGATTATCGGCCTTTTTTTTCTACACTTTTTATTTTTGTCCTTGAGCTGCTTCCATTTCTGTAAAAAAGATAAGATGGAGAGAAGAAGGGTAATGAGACAGAGCGAAAGAGAAAGAAACAAATAGAGAGAAGGAGAACAAGAGGGAAGGGAGGTGGTAAGTAGCAATGGAAGAGGTGATAAGTGAGAGAGAGTAAAGGGAGTGTGGAGGGAATATGAGAGATCGAGAGGAAGGAATGAAGGTAATAAAGGAGAGAGAAAATAAGGAAATGAAGGAATAGGGGACCGTTCATATAGGGAGAAGCAAAGGAAATGAATGGGGAAGGAAAAAAGCGAGAGGAAAGTAGAAGTAGAAACACAAGGAGTAGAGAGAAACGAGTTAATGGGATAACGAGAAGAAAAGAAGTGAAGGAAACTGTAGGAAAATAAATAATGAGTTTTTGAAATCTCTTGAAATTAAGAAAAAAAGGGAGAAAATAGAAAGAAACGAAGGGACAGGGAGAGATAGAGATAGAGTAATAAAAGATTAAAAAATAGATGGAGAAAAATATATATAGAGAGACAGACAGACAGACCAACAAATAGAGACTGAGAGAGGGGTGAAGAAAGAAGACCATATCAACATCACCATCTCTCTCTCTCTCTCTCTCTCTCTCTCTCTCTCTCTCTCTCTCTCTCTCTCTCTCTCTCTCTCTCTCTCTCTCCTTCTCTTTCTCCTCCTCCTCTTCGGCGATATTAAGGCGCGGGGAGAGGGTCGATGGTGGGCCCTTTTTGTCAGCACTTTGATGTGTTATTATGAATCTCCCGCCCTCGTGAGAGAAGCACTTTTGAGGCGCCGCGAGTCAAGTGGGAAATGAAAGGCAGCTGGAGCGAGTTTGTATTAAAAATGGGACGGATGAGTTTGAAGGGAAGAACAGAGAGCGAGAGAGAGAGAGAGTAAGCAAGAAGGGAGGGAAATGAAGCTTGAGAAAGTGCATGAAAGGAGGAAGAGATGGAAAGAAATGATGAAAAAGAAGGTAGACTAATGAATTATATTTGAATGGAAGTAAGAAGAATGAAGGAAGGAAAAAATGAGAAGTATAAAGTAGGAGAAAAAGCCATGACAGAAGAAATATATTTGAATGAGAAGAAAAGTATGATATAAATAATAGAAAGGAAAAGAAAGTAGGAAAAATATGCTAGACAGATGATTATATTAGAAGGAAAGGAAGAAGTATAAATGGAAGAATGGAGAGGGAGAGAAAATAGGAAAAGGAGGGAAGACAGAAAAATCATAATAAAATCGTAAAAAAAGGTATCAAAGGAAGAACAGAGAGAAAAAGAGAGTAGAAGAAATAGCTAGACGGATAACTTATATTTGAGTGGAAGGAAGAAATATGAGAGGAACAAAAAGAGGGAAAGAGAAGAGAAGAAAATAGCTAAACAGAAGTATTGTATAAGAATAGGAAGGAAAATAAGAGCCATAAGAGAGAAAAGGAAAAATAAAAGAAGGAAAACGAAGCTAAAGAGAGAAAGAGAACTTGTATCAAAATGTAAGGAAAAATAATGAACCCAATAACAGAGATGAAAAGAAAGGGGAAAAATGAAACTAGAGGGACGATCTGTATGTAAATAGAAGAAAAGAGTATGAAGAGAAGGAGAAAGAGATCAAGCAAGAAAGAAGGAAAACAAAACTAAAGAGAATATCTTTACTAAAATGAGAGGAAGGCGAATGGAAGAAGGAACAGAGAGAAAGAGAGAAGAAAAAAGATACTGTAGAAAATAACTGAATGGAAATAGAAAAAAAGGACATAGAAGAAAGAACAGGAAAGGAAAACAGAAGAAGAAAAAGAAACTACAGAGAATAACTGAACCAGAATATGAGGAAAAAGCATAGAAAAAAACGAGAGAGAGAGAGAGAGAGAGAGAGAGAGAGATAGAGAGAGAGAGAGAGAGAGAGAGAGAGAGAGAGAGAGAGAGAGAGAGAGAGAGAGATAGAGAGATAGAGACAGAGAGAGAGAGAGAGAGAGAGAGAGAGAGAGAGAGAGAGAGAGAGAGACAGAGAGAGAGAGAGAGAGAGAGAGAGAGAGAGAGAGAGAGAGATGAAAAAAAATTATAATGGAACGAAGAGAGCAGAATATTAAGTCAGAACGTAAAGAAAAAAAGAAAGAAGGAAAGAAAGAGAGATAAAAACCAGCTATATTTGAACGCAAGAACGGAGAGGGCGAAGAAGTAATAAGAGGAGGTAATAAGGTTGATAAGGAGGGAGTCGACTCTTTTTTTTTTTCTAAAGCCTCTTGATAACTGAGACGACGGTTCCCTTTCATCTTTGAAGTGACACGCACACACGAACACACACACACACACACACACACACACACACACACACACACACACACACACACACACACACACACACACACGCACACACACACACACACACACACACACACACACAGCTATGCAAACATCATCCCATATCTTCTTACAAGTAAAAACCAACACTCGAAGAAAACTTGATAGAGAGAGAGAGAGAGAGAGAGAGAGAGAGAGAGAGAGAGAGAGAGAGAGAGAGAGAGAGAGAGAGTGTAAAGCACAAGGGGTGACAAGTAGCCTGTCACCAAGCGTGTTTAGGTATGCAAATTGAGTGTGTGTGTGTGTGTGTGTGTGTGTGTGTGTGTGTGTGTGTGTGTGTGTGTGTGTGTATGCTCTATCAACATGTATGTATGTATGTGTGCATGTATGTCACCCAAAAACACAAATAAGAAGGAAAAAAACGTGTTCGTGTTAATAAATTCCCCTAAATAAGTCTATTACCACCCCTTCCTTTTATTAGCGTAAGGGGAAGGGGGATAATTGAAGGGGAGGAACAGAGACGAGCAAGGGATGGACGGGATTAGGGTCAGAGGGTGTGTGGAAAGGAGCGGTGAGACGGAGACAAAGACGGTGGAAGGGAGACAGACTGGACCAGTTTTTAGATAACATAGGACAGAGCAGTAGAGGAATAAATAGTTGTACCGTATACTGTCTAGTCATGGAAGAAAGGATAAAATGAGGAGAATGATGATGATGATGAGGAATATAGCGGAATACACATGAAGAAAAGATAACAGGAGACGGAGGAGGAGAAAGAAAAGAATGATGATGAGGATGACCAGAAGAGGAAGAAGTCTGCAGTAACAGCGGTGGTAGCGGCAATGAAAGAAGTGTCAGTCTCTCATAAACATACAAGACCTTTCTTTTATGCATCAACAGAGACAGATGATGATGGTGATGGTGGCGGTAGTGGCGGTAAAGATGGCTTTGATACTGATGATGGTAATGGTGGTAATCGTAACAATGACTAACGATAATGACTGATAATGATGGCAATAATGTGAGATAAAAATCCTGCAGACCCATACGAAAGATAACAGAACAAGATATATAAACTGTATGTAAGACTATATTATTAAAGAACAAGATAGTTAAACACGCCAAGACAATTATACAAGAGTTCGAGGGGTGACTCATGCACACTGTCGCCAGAAAGAAAATGTTTGCATATAAGACTAAGACAACGAGAGAACTCTACACGCAAGGGGATTACAACACCATGGAGGGACTCAAGAAAATATACAACCCTTTCTGAACCTCTCCCAAGACCTTCACCCTCAGCAGACTCTC
>NC_066548.1:10077753-10085253 GCF_024679095.1 Eriocheir sinensis
ATAATGCTAGGAAGGAAAAATGAAAATGAAGTGAAAATAAGGCAAAATATGATGAAATGAAGGTGAGGTAAAGAAACACAGTGAATATGAATAAGGAAAAGAAAGATGGTGAATGTAAACTAAAGAAAATGATGAAAATTTGAAAAGTAGTTAATTGGAAGATGAAAAGAAGGTGACTGGAAAATGATAAGAAGAAAAAATTACGTAAGATGAAATGATCCAATAAAAGAAACGAAGAAGATAAAGTAAAAGACGGAAGAAGGGGAGGGAGAGAGATGAATGGAAGGTTATAAAAGAAGGTGCAAGAAAGGAAGGAAAAAAAGAGTGAGTGAGTGAGTACTTGCAACTCAACCCAGGACGCGGAAGTTGACTTAAGGATGAAGATACGATGCAGGTCACGATCTCTACTCCTTCACTGTTACCTCGTTTTTCTCACTCCATTTCCTACTCCTGCCTTCTTCCCTCCTAACCATTTCCACCAGTGACTCTTGGGGCCGTATTACTGAACATTTCGTCGCCCAAGTTCACCTATTTGACAAGGCTTTTGAAGGAGTTTGGGGCATTTCCAGGAGTAGTTTTATGACCCTAGTGGCAGTTTGATACTTCTTCTGTACCATGAACCTAAATAAACACTCATTAGAACCCGATTGACCCCCTCTTTGACCTTTAGAAGTAGCCGATGTGAGAAGCGAGAGTGTCTTATAATTCCAACCTTAGCCTTTCCTATGGTACTAATTTTCTCACTTCCTGTTTCGTATTAATTCCCTGTTACTTTTTCCTTACTTCTTTTTTGTACCACTTATTTTTAGCTCTTAAACAGTCATATCTCGTCTAGCTACTCTTTTTCTACTTCTTTTCCTTCTAATGTCTTTTTACTTCTTAAATAATCCTACTCACTCACTTTTACTCCTTTTCTTAGTCCTTTCTCTACCATCGTCACCTTTTCCCTCAGTCACTCCTACTCCCTCTTCGTTACTCCATTGCTTTCTCCTTTTGCTACCACTGTCTCCCTCTTCTAATCATTTCTATTCTCTCCCTGCCACTTCTTCCTTTACTCCTTTTTCTCAGCACTTTCTTCTATCCCCCTAACCTATTCCTATTTCCTCGTTGTTACTCATTTTTCAACTCCTTTCCCTACAACTGTCTTCTTACCTTTTAAATCATTTCTACTCCCTCACTTTTACTCCATTTCGATTCACTCTATTCTTTTCTTTAAACCATTTCTTCGTCCTGGCTGTTACTCCCTTTTCACTCCTTTTCCTAACACTTTTTTCTTTCCTACTCCCTGGCTCTTACTTCATTTCTTACTCCTCCTCTAAGCACTTCCTTCTTATTCTTTAACCCATCCCAATTCCCTCGCATATACTTCTTTCCTTACTTCTTTTCTCTAACGCTGTCTTCTCTTCTCTTAGCCTCTCCTCCGCCGTCCTTGCTTTCTACTTTAAGAACGATACTTTCTCTTTATCGGTCTCCTCATAAATATCATCTCTTTCTCCTTTCCTTAAAGTTGCTAATACCTCTTTCCTCGCCTCTTCCTCCTCCTTCTCCTCTTCTTCCTCTACCTTTTTCGTCTCTTCCATCTTCTTTCCCCCCTCCTCCTCCTCCTCCTCCTTCTCCTTTTCATCTCCCTTCACAAAGATCGCCACGTCCAACTTCTCTACTCATTCACTCCTAACCTCCTTCTCTCCCCCTCCTCCTCCTCCTCCTCCTCCTCTTTGTCATTATTATTCCCCTCCAACTCTGGCTCATTCTCTCATCGCCCTCCTCCCCTCTCTCCCTGCCCCTCTCACTCTCTCACCCTACCTCTCACCTCTCCTGAACTGCCCTTGACGTTTCTTCGATCCCTTCCTCTCTCCCTCTCTTCCTTCAGTCCCTTCCCCTCCTCCTCTTCTCCTCTCTTCTCTCCCTCCCACCTCCCCCGCCACCCCCATACTCCCGCAGAAGGCCATAACACAATCAATGAAAAGCTTCTTCTGTGTGTGTGTGTGTGTGTGTGTGTGTGTGTGTGTGTGTGTGTGTGTGTGTGTTTAGGTTATGTACTTTTTTATAACAAATTCATTCATCCTTCCTTCCTTCCTTCCTTCCCTTCTTTCTTCCTTCCTTTCGTCCTTTCTTGTTCATTCCTTATTCTCCTCCTTTCGTATAAATTTCTCTCTCTCTCTCTCTCTCTCTCTCTCTCTCTCTCTCTCTCTCTCTCTTTCTCTCTCTCTCTCTCTCTCTCTCTTCTTTCCTTTGCATTATAATCTCACTCCTTCCTAGCCGCTCTCCTTCACGTTAATACCCTCCTTCCTTTCCTCCCTCTCTCCTTCCTTTCTTTATTCCCATCCTCTCTATTATTCAAGGTTCTCTCTGCTTCCCCCTTTCTGTCCCATCCTCTTCCATATTTTCTCCTTCTTCTTTGTCCTCTCCTTCTCCTTCGTTCTTTACCTCATCTCGCTATCCTCTCCATCTCCCTTTCGTTCTTCTCATTCTCTCTTCCACTCTCCGTCGTTCTTTCCCCCATCTTCCTTGTTCTCTTCTTCTCCCTTCCCCTCTCCTCTGCCCTCATCTTCCTTTCCCGTTCCCTCGTTCTCTCCTTCTTTTCGTTATCCTCTCCTTCTCCTTTATCGTCTTCCTCGTTCTTTCCCTCTCTTTGTCCCCTCTCTCAGACACAAGGCCGGCAGACAAGTGGCCGCCTAAGCAGCTAATCTCAGCCTGCACTCAGCGACTCAAGGCCAAGGAGTAAGTCTACATACACTGCTGACGAAGAGGAGGAGGAGGAGGAGGAGATGGTAGTGAAGAAAGCTAAGACACACACTCACACTCACACACACACACACACACACACACACACACACACACACTTTTTAATGGGGTTTCTTTTTAAGTGGAAGGAAGGAGGGGAGAACAGAAGGATTGATAGAGGAGGAAAAGGAGGTGGAGAAGAAGGAAAAGAAGATGGAGAATTGAGAAAAAGATGAAGATGGAAAAAAGAGGAAATAAAAATAAAAACTGGAGAACAAGAATAAGAACTCGAACAAGAACAAGGGGAACTAAAAAGAGTAGAAAAGAGTAAAATATGACTATAAAGAAGAAAAAGGGACGAGGAGGAGAAGGGTCAGGAGGAAAAGAAGAACGAGAAGGAGGAGGAGGAGCAAGAGAGGCCATTTTTCAGGTAGGTGAAGTCAATAAATCCCTGTGTATCCTCGTGTATATGGAGACAAATGCTTTAGTGATGATATTGGTTCCTAGAGGTAACGTAATGGTAACTGTAGTGACGCATTGCACACAGACAAAGAGTTACAAAAAGGAGAGAGGAGACAACAGGAAGAGAGAGAAAGACAGACAGAGAACTACGTGTCAAACAATGTAACTTCCTGCATTACGATCCAAAGCTATTGTCAATCTGCGCTAGGAGATTCAATACGACTGAAGGATTCAATAACAAAAGAAGATTTAATACAACCAGAAGACGTTTTATCCCTATTGACTGACTAACTGACTGACTGATTCTTTCTTCCTTGTCGCCATGCTTGCTTACGACATACTGAAGGAAATAAAGCGAGGAGAGAAAAAGACGAACAAAGAAGAAAAGCGGAAATGTGCAAATCAAACAAAATAAGCGAGAAATGGAAAGAATTATGAGAAATTTTTATACGTCAAGTCACCTCATTATAAGGAAGTTAGGTGCTCTCTCTCTCTCTCTCTCTCTCTGAGAGAGAGAGAGAGAGAGAGAGAGAGAGAGAGAGAGAGAAGAGAGGAAAAATGAAGAAAACAGCACAGAAAAATAGACAGATGCAATAAAAAGACAAAGGACAGAAAAGAAAAAGAAAACATATAGAAAAAAAAGAGAAGAAAAGAGGGAATCAATGGAGTCATTCGTAAACAGCCGCTAAGGGAGGGCGAGGCTGCGGCGGCGAGGGTCAGGGCCAGGGCCAGGCGGACGACGGACGGGACATCGATAAAAGGACGGTCGGCGCGTGTTGACATAAGGAGGAGATAATGGCACGAAAGGAGGCAGAGTCAACAGGGACGGGTGTAAACAGACTAGGCAGGGGACGGTAGTGGGGCAGGCGCGAGGCAGCTGGACTTAACGGATCTGGCAAAGAGCAGGGGATGAAGGTGAGACTGGGAGGTATAGAAAGGCATGGTAAGGAAGGGGACGTGAAGTGGTAGCGATATAACATGGGAGGAAGCTAAAGATTGGGACTGGGAAAGAACTATAGAAGGGGAAGTAGGAGGGAGATGTGGGAAAGGCAGGGAGAGGTGTTGGGTCTTGAGGTATAGCTTAGAAGGAGATGAAGGAAGGATAGATACAGGGAGGAAGGGATAGGATAAAACATAGAAAGGGAACTGACAGAAATAGAGCTGAAGATGGCAAGGTGGTCTGTGGCATAGCAGGAAAGGAGATGATGAAAGGACAGAGATAGGGAGAAGATGAAAAGATTCGGATAGGGTAGGACACATAAGGGGAAGAAAGAGTAAAATTTTTTAGACCGGCATTGAGAGATCTTGGGTTTTGGGAGATAGCATGGAAGGGGGTAAAAGAATATCAGATGCAGTGTACACACGTGATAGGAAATGAGCTGAAACTAGGCAAGAGGGAAAGAAGAAGAGAAAGGAAGGTAACGAAACAGAAAAAAAAGGGCTAGGAGAGGGCAGAAATCATGGGAGCAACAGAGAAGAGAATGGAGGAAAGGAAGAACGAGGAAAAGGTAGGAGAGGCAAAGAGAAGGAGAGAGCGAGAGAGGCAGGAAAGATCAGGGTTCAGAGGAGGCAGAAACCAATTAACGCGCTCTAATTGAGACGGGAAAACAAGTGCAGGACTCCAAGTGTTCGAAAATACCTAGGAAATATAAGTGGAACGTTTATAAGAGCGCTTGACTCGTTATTATCGTTATTACTGAGGAGATTTCTGAAGGTTGTTGCTTGGTTACTACATCGGTGGTGGTGTTGATAAGAGGAATTGATGGAAAATAGAAAAGACTGATGGTGATATAAATAGCTAAAGAGAGAATTCCCCAAGTCCCACACGATCTCGGTCCAAAAGAGTGCAATTAATAAAGAGTTTTTCGGATGCAACCAATTTACTGGCGATGGTGTTCTCTGGTGATACATAAATAAAGGTCACAACTATAAAAATAAAAGGAGTCATCGAAAGTCCTGAGCCCACATAAACAAAGCCAAAAATATCCATTGCTAACACTCGGAGGATGAAAAAAGAACTTGAAAACAGAACTTGAGATAGACAAAATTGCTTTAAAAAAAGAAAAAAGTAACGAAAAAAAAGGCTAATAGTCACAGAGCCCCAAATCCCTCTTAAACCTACGTCCAGACTATCCATTGTTAACCCTCAGTAAAAAAATAAATGAAATAAAAAACTTGAGATAAATAAACAACCCCACCACGAGTCTCCAAAAGGAATGAGTAACACAACACAAAGAACTGCACTAAAAATAAAAGAAAAAGAAGGAACCAAAAAGTAAAAAGTCGCCTCCCTCCCAGCCTGCGTCCGGCGTGCCCATTGTTAACACTCGGCGGAGAAAAGCTTGAGAAAAATTCTAAATTGAATCTTCAAGTTTGGAAGTGACCTGACGCCTCCCTTTGAACGCGTGTGTCGCACAGGGTGGGAGGGAGAGAGACGAAGCCAGACAGGCGCGCCGAGCAGGAGGGCGAGGAGGCAAGCACTGGTAAGTTATTTCTTGGGAGGATTGCGATAGTGAAAGAAAATTCTGGTCATTGCCCTTGAAAGAATGATATTTTGACATTCTTCTCATTGTTTCTACTGCTCCGGAAATCCAAAAGGAATGAATGAAGTAAAAACTCTACAGAGGAATATGATTATGAGGACAAACTTTAAACTTTTCCTTTGTAAGAATGATATGTCTACATTATTAGTTCTGTCTCTATCTCATATGCTGCTGGTCAAAGGCATAAGAGTGAAGACGGAAATACCATTTTTAAACTTTTCTTATGAAGGATTATGATCGTTAAGGAAAACTCTTGATCTTTCCCTTTATAAGAGAAGCATTTCGACATTCTTAGTTATGTTTCTGCTTCTCCGGCGGTAATAGTCAGAGGAGTGAAGAAGCAAACACTGATCTAATATCTTGCTACAGAGTATTTGATTATAGTTGTGACGAAAGCTTACATGTCTTTCTTAACTCTATTTCTCTGTCGTATAGGTTATTCCGGCGGTGACACCCGTACACAGGCAAAGGAGTGAAAAAAGACAACACTGCTAAGCTTTTTATAAATGGAGGATAATAATTGTGAAGGCAAACATGAATCCTTCCCTTTGAAAGACTGATATTTCGACTTTCTTATGTTACTGTTTCATCGGCTCAATTTAAAAGAGTAAAGAAGCGAACACTAAATTTTTCTCTCTGTGGAGGATTATGATAATGTAAGAAAACTTATACATCTTTCTCTTTGTAGGAATGATTTCGACATTCCAGCTTCCGTCTCGCTATCCACTACGCTGCTTAGGAGGCTTCAAAGGCTCCGAGAATATGCTCTTTTTTATCATTAATTTCAAGGATACGTTTCTTGCTCTCTTCGTTTCTCCTCATTTCCCTGCCTTCATCATTTTTTTTTGTCCAGCATTTTCTATTACTTCTCTTCGTTACATATTTTTCTCTTAGTTTTTCTTTTTTTTCTCAATGCCATTACACACACACACACACACACACACACACACACACACACTCGACCTCACGTCTGCTCCCCTCGTGAATATAAACAAATAGACAAAAAAAGATAAAGACACCTCTGACACGTACACGAGAGGGAGGAAACGTGTGCGTGTGTGTATGTGTGTGTGCGTGGGTGTATGTGTGTGTGTGTGTGTGTGTGTGTATCAAGGAACGAGAGGTCAGAATACGAGATTAGGATTAAATTTTTCATCTAATTAGCAACTAAACCACACAAAGAGAGAGAGAGAGAGAGAGAGATGGGGTTTGTGTTGCTTCCTTGTACTACAAAGAGGAGGAAACTCTCTCTCTCTCTCTCTCTCTCTCTCTCTCTCTCTCTCTCTCTCTCTCACACACTCTCTCTTTTTTTTTATTTTTTATTTAAATTGACAATCTGTAGTACACAACATATTTGTTTTTGCCGACGACACTTTATGCGATCGTTCGTAACGAGAAGCATATGTTTCACTGTGCACTTTTCAGGGCTTAAAATGTCACTTTTTTCTTGTGCATTATTTCAAAAGCCCTTTACACTTGTTCACTGTGTATTTAGCATCACTAGTGGTGTGGGGCATGTTCTTCGCCACCTGTGAGCAGCCACTTTTACCTGCTGGGTGGACATTTCCCTCACTGTTGGCCCTGCTGCAGTGAACGTGTTCCACAGGCGGGACACCCTGGAGGTGAAGGTCCTCTGGTGCTGGCTGGCGCGTGACTTTGGCACCCCGACCTGCTCGTGGCTGGAGAGTACCGTTCTCGTATCTCTCACAGCCTCTCGAGGGGGGAGCCTCAACCTCGCCAGGTGTGGTACTCCTTGTACCTGGGCCTTGAG
>NC_066548.1:10087753-10127753 GCF_024679095.1 Eriocheir sinensis
ATACTTCTAATATGTAATAAAATAAAGTGAAAAGGTTCTATTATTACCAGCAAGCCCACCACCGCAGTCAGTTATCACACATATATAAAAAAAGTATAACATGTTGAGGTCAAAGGAAAGGTAATACATACAAAATTATAATATATTTGTATCGTGTATATATTGTGCTTCAGTATTTTTTTTTTTACAGTGAAGGAGGAAGGTCAAGGGCAAACAAATGGATATGAAACAACAAAAATAAAGTCCACCACAAAAAAAATAGAGAGTTCGCCACACGCACATTTTATTCCTCGCTAATATTTCCTGACTTAATCTGAGCGTTGTTAATGTAATCACCTATCGGAAACAAAGGTATTCATGTGTCCAATTAAGAGAAAAAAAAGTTTTGTATCACATTTAGTTTCATGTAGTAAGCGCGTTGCATTCCTCGTTGCTGTTGTTGTTCTGGATTAATATATCATTTGTCAAGTCTGTTGAGGTACACACTGAAGGAGATGGATCGTGTGCCAAGTCTTCGCGTTCATTGAGAAAAAGAGTTGTGCATCGGAGTCTTTCAGCGCGAGGTTTAGTCTGGAGGGAAGGGAAGGAGGAGGACAAGAAGGGAAGGAGGAGCAGAGAGAGTGTAGGCGAGCGAGTATGGAGACTAACGAGGCGCAGAAGAGAGGAGATAAAGAGGAAGGGGAGAAGAAAGATAAAGACAGTACATTGAAAACAAGGTAGGTGTGTGTGTGTGTGTGTGTGTGTGTGTGTGTGTGTGTGTCCCAGCGAGTAACACTTCCCACCCTCCATAAATCTTCTCATTCCCATCCTTCCCCTATTACAGCCCGTTTATCCTGCTCAGCCTGCTTAAAACATCAAAGGCTACGTCCTCCCTCGCTCCCTTCTTGTCACTCCTCCATCTCTGAACAAACACACAAACACATACCCATTAGTTTCCCTTTCCTCATTCATAACGCCTCAAGCAACGACCCACCCACATACCTGTATGTTTGTGTGTGTCTGCGTTTGTGTGTTTCGTTAAGTGGGTGTGGGTGGGTTGGAATGTGTGTGTATGTGTAGATAGGTCAGTTTGTGTGTGTGTATGTATGTGTATGTTTTGGGGGGGTGGGGTTGTGGGTTGGTAGTTAGGTGTAGGTAAGTCAGTCTGTGTGTGTGTGTGTGTGTGTGTGTGTGTGTGTGTGTGTGTGTGTGTGTGTGTGTGTTCTACTATCCCAATCTCTCTACATTCCTATATATGCTAACTGTATTCGGGGTATTTCTGCAGTCTACAATTTACCTCTTTCCCCGTCTTTGTTTCAGCGCTGCCTGTTTGCCATTGTACTGCGTCTTTTTGTGCCTCCCGCTGAACTTGTTTGCCGTGCTGTTGCGCTCCTTTCTTAGGCCCAGACAATGGGGAAGAAAATTTTATTGCAACCTTCCTTCCGAGCAAGCGAAAGAGTGAGAGAACAAGCGAGCGAGTAAGAGAGAGAGGGAGAGACAAAACTCCCTTCTCCCCTCCTGCTGTTATTACTATTATTAAGATTCAATCGCCGCTTCCAAGAATACTCTATTGATCCAGCCAGCACGTGGAGGGAACTGGAACCCTCTTGATATCCAATACTTCACGCGTTTCAAGTTTCTTCTTAAACACGGCAAAAGGAAAACAGAATCACTGGTGTCTTCTCTAACTATAAAGGATGATTAAAAAAAACGCAAAAGAAATGAAAGTATATGAAACCAAAAGAATATATCTCCCCTTCAGATCCATGCAGGCAATAGGAAGTAAGGAGTAGCGTATAGCGGACTTTTCTGTTGATGATTTTGTATTTTGCCCTTGAGTGAAAGCAAAGACTCGAGATGCTAAATGATCGGAGGAAGATCAGTTTCTTGAGGGGTCTTTCACATATTCTCTTTGCTTTATTTTTCTTCACATCTCTCGGAATAGAAATGTTAGACCTTATCATCCCATTCTGAAAGCTTAATCGTTAGCCTCCTTTGCCGTAGAAAAGGATGAGCAGGATCAGTCTGTTTAGTGTATTAACGTGGTAAGTAAGCTCCGCCCCCTCAAGACCAGTCGCCACCAGTACGAGCTAGCCTTTGCCAGTGTCCACCAGTTATGTGAAGTCTGATATGGCGAACTTGCGTGATTGGCCAATTATACACACCTGAGAAGTTGACCATGTAATTAAAAAAGACAGCCATGTATGTCCTCTCTCTCTCTCTCTCTCTCTCTCTCTCTCTCTCTCTCTCTCTCTCTCTCTCACTCTCACTCACTCCTCACTCCTCCTCCTCCTCCACTCCTCTCTCTCTCTCTCTCTCTCTCTCTCTCTCTCTCTCTCTCTCTCTCTCTCTCTTGTTCTGCTTGTTCTTGTTCTTCTTCCTTTTAGAGAGAGAGAGAGAGAATATCCTACCGTGACCTATCATCCTCTTGAGGGAAGAAAAAATAGTTTACACAGCGTTCCATGTTCAGAAGAGACTTTTCTTTTTATACTCACAGCGTTTGAAGTTTCTTTTTTATGTAGCACCTGCTCCATACATGTCATAGTGCGTCCGGGTCTGTATATTCTTAGACACTTCCGCCTCTCACATCTTCTATTTCCAAAGGCCTAAAAGTAGATCACTCTGGTTCTGATGAGTCCTTATTTTGGTTCATGGTACATACGGAGGGTCAAACTACCACCAGGGTCTTTAAACTACTGGTGGAAATGCCCAAAACGAATACGAAAACCGCGTCAAATATGCGTGCCTGGGCGCCGAAATGTTTAAGAATATGGCCCTTGAACCTGAAGACAAAGTAATTTTATCTTTGCCTTCCTTCGGGTTTTTCATCATAACTTGAGGATACGTATTAGCACGCCTACGACACATCCTCCATGGCCCAGTTCTCACCACGAAAGGAGGTCGGTCAGTCAGGACGTGATGCTCTGTATACATAAACCCTGAGGAAAATGGACCAGGTGAGCCTCGGTAGCATGTCACAGTTTGCCGGCGACCCTGTGATCCGGGTGGTGAAATAACACCTTCCGCAGACACTAAGGGGCAAAAAGAAGCCCTCACTCATCACGGACGGAGGCGTAAAAAGTAAGGAAAATTCACACCACCAACACCAAGGACGAAAAGAAGCAGAACTGAGCCAAGTTAAAAAGCTGCTTCCGTGTCTTCGCGAGCCTTTTTCTTGTCCTGTTTTTTTTTTAGTTGAAATAACACCCACATTCATCACGGACGGAGGCGTAAAAAGAAAGGAAAATTCACTCTAACCCCACAAAAAGCGAAAAGAAACAGAATTGAGCCAAGTTAAAAAGTTGCTTCCGTGTCTTCGTGAGCCTGTTTCTTGTCAAGTTTTTTAGTTCCTTCTTTTGTGTGTACCAGGAACTGATTAAAGAAGGTGCCTGTGCGTCACTTTCCAGCCTTCGCGTGTGTGTCGTGGCGTGACAGTTCTCGTCTTCCCGTGACGCCCGACAAGCTGCAGCCCCGCGCCCGCATCGATCCCCCACAATGTTCCCCGCACGGCTGCCTCGCTCACGGGGACGCGCGGGAACCCAAGGCAGCCAGGCAGTGTATACGTAGGCGAGGAAGAAACCTATAATTGCCTTAAACACACGTACGCAGAAAGAAGTTAATGAATGTAGGCATGCTCTCTTCACGGCTGACTCGCTCACGGGGACGCGCGGAAACTCAAGCCAAGACGCGTACGTATGCTAGAAAGAAACCTATAATTGATATAACACACGTACCCAGGGAGATAAAAAGAAGGTAATGAACTTAGTGAATAAAGAAATGCTTTGCTCACGGCTGCCTCGCCCACGGGGACGCGCGGAAACCGAGGGCAGTCAGGCAGTCAGTGTATAAGTTTGCAAGAAAGAAACCTAAAATTGCCATAACACACGTACGAAGGATGATACAAAGATCCTAATGAAGTTAATGAATACAGAAATGCGTGTATGTATGCGAGGAAGAAACCTAGAACTGTCATTACACACGTACGCAGGGAAATGAAAAAAAAGGATAATATTGTTAACGAATACGAAAAAAATGTAAAGGCGCATGAGCTTGGCGACGTGTAGGCATTTAAAAAGAATAAGCAGGCAGGCAGTGAACGAATGCGAGGAAGGAACTTAAAACTGCCATACACACGTACTAACCAGGGAGGGAAATAAGATAAGTTAATGAAGTTGCTGAAGAAAAAAAATGTAAAAACGCAAAAACTAACGACATTTAGGCTGAAATACAGAAAAAAAAAATTATGTAATTGCGTACCTGTGCAAAGAAAAGTTAAAAGAAAGTAAAGGAATGCATGAGATAAAAGAAAAAGTTATAAGTGGGGAGACGTGATGCAGTGTAGGTATGTAAGAGAAAAAAATAATGAAACTCCCGAATACGAAAGAAGTTATGAAGACGCGGTAAAGTTATGCAAGAAAATAGGTAAATGAGGGAGGGAGCTGCGAGAGGAAGAGGATTAGGGTAAGGATATGGATGGAGAAGAAGGAGAGAGGAAGGAGTAGAGTTAAGGGTATAATAAGAGGTGTGGGAGGGAAAGAAAAGGAAGGAAAGGATCGGTAGGGAAGAGAGGGTATACCATAGGAGGGAGATAAGGAGGGAGGGGGAGAGAAGGGAAGATAGACCAGAAGAGGAAGCTAAGGGGGAAGGGTAGGGAAGGGAAGGTATATCATGAGAAAAAAAGATAAGGAGGAAGGGTAGGGAAGGGATGGGATACCAGTGGAAGAAGATATGAAGGAAGAGGGGTAGGAAAAGGAAGGGATATCAGTGGAGGAAGATAAAAAGGAAAGAGAGGGGAAAGGAAGAGAGGACAGAGGAGGAAGAGAAAGAGAAGAAGAATACGGAAGGATGTATGAAAAGGAATGTGGAAAGGAAGGAGAAGATTAATGTCATATACTAATACAGTTAATTAATGCAAACAAATAAAATAATAATAATACGGTAATGAAAAATCTAAGTTGATGCAGTGAACGAATGGATAACAATATATTTCAATGACGTTCACGAAAGTAGAGAATATAAATAGAAAGATGACTATACAAACTTAATGAAGCTAATGACTATATGCAAACTAAGCAACCTACCACCACCAACAACAACAACAACACCAATAACAAAAACAACAACAGCAACACGAGCAGGAACAACAACAAACAAACAATACAAGACATGTTAGTTATCCCTTCTGCATCCGACGTCAGCTTATACATATTAATTTAGCTTTTTTTATATTCCTCGTTCCTAGTAAAAATGTGAGAGATGCGTCCCTTTCTTGTCACCTGCAGAAACCCTAACTCTTAAAACACACACACACACACACACACACACACACACACACACACACACACACACACACACACACACACACACACACACACACACACACACACACACACACACACACACACACACACACACACACAGACACACACACATACTGATCCCTCCTTCCCTCCCTCCCCCTTACACACTGAAACGAGATAAACACGAAAATATAAAAAGAATAAACACATCTTAAAAACTTTCTTGGGAGTGAAAAAAAACATCGCTGGTCTCACTAATTAAGTTCGCGTCACGACGTAATGATTTAATGTCTATATATAACGCCGGAAGGGAGGGAGAGAGGGAGAGAGAGGAAGAGAGAGAGGAAGAGAGAGAGAGAGAGAGAGAGAGAGAGAGAGAGAGAGAGAGAGAGAGAGAGAGAGAGAGAGAGAGAGAGAGAGAGAGAGTCAGTCAGTCAGTCAGTCAGTCCAGAAGTCCCTCAAATGAAGTAATAAAAAATAAATGGCAGCCTTGACGAAATGGAAATGGCCCACGAAAAAAATAGGTCAGTTCTTGTTTACTCCAATTACGAAATGATGAGTCTGCATAAACTTCAAAAGGGATCCCTGCACCTCGCTTATGAGTGTATGTGTGTGTGTGTGTGTGTGTGTGTGTGTGTGTGTGTGTGTGTGTGTGTGTGTCTGAATAATGAAAATAAACATGGGAACTGCAAGATTACAAGAAAAATAATATAGATAAACACACTCATTGCAACTTTCTCTCTCTCTCTCTCTCTCTCTCTCTCTCTCTCTCTCTCTCTCTCTCTCTCTCACACACACACCCTCCCTTCCCCCGCGGCCCATCCATTGCTGTTTGATCTGTAGCGCCACCAACTACACGTCCCATCACCGCCACCAACATCACAATATTAATAACAAGGGCACAGTGGCTTAAGTCGAGGAGGTGGTGGTGGTGGTGGTGGATGGAGGGTAGGGGAAGGGGGGGAGGCCGGAACATAACAGCGGCATTCGTGGTCACCGCAGCAATTAATCGCCGTAAGGGAAGGTGACCAGGCGGCGGCCCTTTGTGACAGTCTGGCGCTCCCCTTCCTCCCTTCTGTCCCTCACTTCCTCCCCTTTCCTCTATGTGGCACTATTCTACATCCTCCTTCTCCATCTCTTCTTCCACTCGTATCTCTCGTCCCCTACATTCTTCTCTTCCTCCTTCTTCTCCTCCTCCTTCTCTTCTCTCCATCGTCTGCAACCACCACCCTTCAGTCTCTCAATCTCTCTCTCTCTCTCTCTCTCTCTCTCTCTCTCTCTCTCTCTCTCTCTCTCTCTCTCTCTCTCTCTCTCTCTCTCTCTCTCTCTCTCTCTCTCTCTACCTGCCTCCACATCAGTCACTGCCCCACTGATTGGATCGAACGAGAGAGAGAGAGAGAGAGAGAGAGAGAGAGAGAGAGAGAGAGAGTGTGTGTGTGTGTGTTTATGTGTGCGTATGTGTGTTGTCCATTCCTCACCCTCACTGCAGATTGCGAGGAAAAATGCGGAAATGTACCAGAATAGAAACATCACTTTTTACTCCCATGCAAAACAGGAATAAAAGTGACGACGGAAGCTCAATGTGCATCTATCTGGATGAGAGAGAGAGGGAGAAAGAGAGAAATAGTGAGAGAGAGAGAGAATGAATGAAAGAGAGAAAGAAAGAAATATATAGGAAGAGTCGATGGTTTCTATATCTTCTTAACGTACCACAACAGCCATGGTCTAAACACACTAGCAAGGACGAGTAGAACTTAAGACTGGAGATGCTGAATGGTCGGAAGAAGAGATCAGTTTCTTGAGGGCTCGTTCACGGGTTTCTTTACACTCCTTTCCGTCACATCCCTCGGTATAGAAACGTCAGAGCTTATCATCCCATCCTGAAAGCGGGAACGTTAATCCTCAAAGCGACATGAGGGTAGACATGTAATATAAAGATGCGTTATACAGAAAAGAATAGAGTCTTGGCAAAGGGTTGAAATCTATCCAGCAGAGGTTATAAAAAAAAGACGTATTATCCTCATACAGACATGAGTTTAGTAAAAGTTATTATTGCACAAACGCTGAATCGCAAAGGCCATTAGATAAAGAAAATAAGAGAAAAACAATAGGCAAAAAGAAGATAATGAAAGGTATTGGAGAGAAGATGAGACACGAGGAGCAAGAAAAACAAGTAAAGGAAAAACTAATTGGATGAAATTAGAGAGACGATAAAGAATTGGACGAAAAATATAGAAAAGAAGAAAATAGATATAGGTTGAGGCTAGTGGAGAAACGACAAGGAGAGAGAAGAGATAAAAGGGAGACGATAAAAGAGAGAAAAAAGTTGAAGGTATTGGAGAGACAAAGGAGGGGAAGTCACACAAAAGCTATACTTCTCCCTCTAAGCGGCGCCAAGACCATTAATCACCCCGAAGTCAGGATTTTGGAGTGAGGACGCGGAAATATAGTTCAAGAAAATTCCTTAGACGGCAAATCCACATGACTCACACTCAAACCAGGCGAGAAAACACAACTTTACACATTCCGTTGAAAATGACCGCGTTTAAGCTTCAAATCAGACTTAAGGACGGAGGAGTTAAATATACTATAAAGTTCTTCATACACTAGACTGCTCCAGAAAACCAGCCTTCTCCCTAACCCTCCCTGCATGGTAACACTAACTCCAACCCTTTTTTTTATTTAACCTATCAGCTTTTATAGGTATTGATGAGGAGGCCTTGCTTCTAGGTTGGCTTAGTCTACGTCGACAATCGTTTTATAGACACTTGTATTCAGTCAAGTCCTTAGTAATTCGTCTTTGGCTGGTGCTCTCTTGATAGTCTTACGGCTAGTGGTGACTCTCCTTGGTTACTCTTTCTTTCATCGGCTGTGCTAAGGTTTCTTTCCTCCGGGTCGTTAGTGTCAGATAGCAGTAGTCCTATCTCGAACCTTTCTTCTCTGTATCGGATGTTATCTAGAAAAGGTTCGTTTTTTTTCTGACTCTCTTCTTTGTTTCTATTGTTTTCCAGGGACTGTACAAGGAATCAGATTGTGACGTTACTGTGTTATATATTGATGCTTTTTAGTAGTCAGAGAGGTATTGTTATTTATCGATCTAAATTTATGGTTTACAGTGAGTTTTTTCTCAGCAAGGGAAGCTGCTCAAAGGCAAAAAGCAAATACAGCAACAAAGAGGCACGCTAGACGCTGCTTCGACAAAAGTAAAAAATAAATAAAAAAGAGACGATACACCAGAGAGGTCAGTATCGGGCGGAGGTGTCTTGATATTCTCCTCTTGAATGTCGTAGGCAGGAGGACATACAGACGAAGGAAGGCGCTTTAGGGAATTCACACAAGCACAGGTGAGTAAATATAGACATTTAGGAAATCGATACCAGCACAGGGTAATCGTGGTTCCCAAGGTGCCCTCGTCATGTCCTCAGTAGTGACCTCGTTAGCCCTGAGTGAGGCAACGTGGAGGCCGCCCTAACGACACGCCTCCTCGACACACGCGCGCCTGTTTGAAGTGCTTTTGAGAGGCTCCACACAAGGTGATTACCGGCCATCCGGATTACGGCATCCAGGCACATGCGACGAGGCTGGAGGCTCATCACAGCGCGCCTTGAGCATGAACTGGCCGCTAAGTCCTCCTGGAAGCCTCGACCTCCTTCCAGATCCCGCCAGAAGTAGCTCGAAAAAGCCGGTATTGATCCACGCGAAGAAAAGTTTGCGAGCCTTCCGAAGCTTACCCCGGAGAAAAAGATTATGGGGGACCTAATCAGTCGAACAGCGTCTTTTTTTCGTACCCGTGTCACTCCTCTTAGCATACGACAATAGTGGACTGTATTATAGGAGCACTCAACCTGCGTACAACAATAGTGGTATATTCTAGGGGTACTTCAATGGCATACAACAATAGTGGGATGCATTCTGAGTACTAAATTAGACTGCGGAGGTATAAACGTCATAATGAAGGAGAAAAAGTAAGGGTTGAGCTGAGATTCTTGGGTCTTAAACAGGTGGCTTTGTTAGCAGGCAGCGTTTAAAGGTTCCTGGCTCAAGGTAAGTAACACTACAGGTGATTCAGGAAAGGAAAGGTGTTGGAAGGGGGAGGGGAGAAGGGGAGCATGTGTATATGTATAATAAGAATAACGGGAATAACGAAGACGTGTGATATAGAGACGAATCTACTTTTCTTACTTTTCCTTCCCTCTTCCCTACATGTTCTCAATTTTTCCCATTGCCTCTGTCCTCTCTTTCTTCCTACTCTCAGATCTCTCCTCTCTGCCTCACCCTTCCTCTCTCTATTTAAAATCTCTTCCCTCTTTCCTCCCTCTTGTACTTCCCTCAAACCCTGCCTCTCAGCCCTCTCGACATTCTCTCTCTCTCTCTCTCTCTCTCTCTCTCTCTCTCTCTCTCTCTCTCTCTCTCTCTCTCTCTCTCTCTCTCTCTCTCTCTCTCTCTCTCTCTCTCTCTCTCTCTCTCTCTCTCTCTCTCTCTCTCTCTCTCTCTCTCTCTACGCCCCCCAGCATCAATCTCTAGATAACTTTCGAGATCTATTTCCTACGAGAGAGAGAGAGAGAGATTCCCCTCCCCTCCCCCCTCTTCAGACTAGTTTTCTACCTCAATAACTCCAAAAGATAAGAAAGAAAAAGTAAAACCCCAAAAAAGATAGAAGTGGGGTACATTCCAAAAGTTATCAGGGCAAAAAAGACTCCCACTACATTTTTTACCATAACTTCTCTCTCTCTCTCTCTCTCTCTCTCTCTCTCTCTCTCTCTCTCTCTCTCTCTCTCTCTCTCTCTCTCTCTCTCTCTCTCTCTCTCTCTCTCTCTCTCTCTCTCTCTCTCTTTCTCTTTTTGTCTTTTTTTTATCTTACTCTTTTTTTCCAATAATTTTCTGGCATCTGATGTCTTTAGGCTTTTTCTTTATTTCCTTTTTCATTTTTCGTCTACTTTTTTCTAATGTCCTTTTCTTTCTTTGTCTCATATTTTTTCTTTTTCTTTTCATTTTTTTTCTTTTCCTGACACTTTTTTAATTTTTCCCCCTTCACTTTTATTTTTATTTTTGTTTCCTGTCTTTTTCGTTTCAATTCCCTCGTATTTCTCTTATTTTCTTCTTTTCTTTCATTCATCACATCCACTTTCTATTTTCGTCTTTTTTTAGTCCTATTTCTTTTCTCAATTATTTTCCCTTCCTTTTTTCTTCCATTCTCTTGACGTGAAATAATACCATCGACCTTTCCCTTCTTTTTTCCTTTTATCTTCCCCTCCCTTCTTGTCTTTCCAATACCTGCACATTTTTTTCTCTCTTTTTCCTACTCTCCCTTTTTACTCCCTCTCCTCGTCGTTTCTCGAATATCTTCAACCTATTTTTCTCTTCTTCTTTCTTTTATTTTCTTTATATTCATCGTCTCTCCAATTCCTTCCACCTTTTTTCTTTTATTTATTTTCCTCACCAATTTTTCGCTTTCTCTCCAGTACCTTCGAGCTTTTATTTCTTTTTCCCCTATTGTTTTTCTCTCATTACTTTTGTCTAATGACACAAGGGAAGCCACCTCTTTTCTTTGCCTTCTATAAAAATATTGTCTTTCATCGGTAATTCATTTTGTATTATCGAAAGGAAGTAAATAAATATTGCCACTCGTCATATTTTTTTATGTGTTAGTGTGTGTGTGTGTGTGTGTGTGTGTGTGTGTGTGTGTGTGTGTGTGTGTGTGTGTGTGTGTGTGTGTGTGTGTGTGTGTGTGTGTGTGTGTGTGTGTGTGTGTGTGTGTGTGTGTGTGTGTGTGTGTGTGTGTCACGATTAAAATGATTGGGAGGGAGAGAATAATAATAATAATAATAATAATAATAATAATAATAATAATAATAATAATAATAATAATAATAATAATAATAATAATAATAATAATAATAATAATAATAATAATAATAATAATAATAATAATAATAATAATAATAATAACAATAATAATAATAATAACAAAAATACATCTACGTCAACAAAGATAATTTTCACGTTTTTACTGTTGCTGTTCATGTTTTTGTTATTGTTATCAATATTAATATTGGCGGATGGGTTGGTGATGGTATTACTGATAGTGTTATTGTTGTTATTATTGTTACTGTCGTTGTTGTTGTTGGTGGTGGTGGTGTTGGTGGTATTGGTGATCGTGCAGGTGATTGCGGTCCTGCCAGTAGTAATAACAGAGGTAATAATAACAGTACTGGCGGTGGTGAGTGTAGGTGGTGGTGGTGGTGATGGTGAGGGAGGGCGAGGGGAAAATTTAGAGTAATGATGGTAATAATAGGGAGGACAGTGCGGGCGTGATGTTGCTGTGATAACGATGTAATGTATAGTGTGGGGGTGGTGGTGGTGGTGGTGGTAGTGATGATAGTGGTGATAGTGACAAAAATGGGTGTAGATAAATTATGGTATGGTGATATGATAGTGCTAGTTTCGCAGTTGTAGAAATAGTAGTAGTAGCAGTAGTAGTAATAGTAATAGTAGTAGTAGTAGTAGTAGTAGTAGTAGTAACCAATAGAGCAGTTACTGGAAGTAGTAGAAGAGAGAGGGAGAGTATGAGTGATTTCCATAGCAGAAGTAGCAGCAGATGAGGTAACAATAGTAGCAATAAAAGCAGTACACTAAAGGGGGTTAGTAAGGGGAGCAAGTTAGAGATAGAGGGGTCTGAGAGGTAAGGGCAGAAGGGGACGGCAGGCAGGCAGGATGGAGTCGAGGGGGCATAACACTATAACGAGGGGCCACCATTCATCACACCCTTGAAAGCACGTGTGTTCGCACCATTAGGAGGGTTGCGTGGCCTGTTACGATGCGAGGAAGAGAAATGAAGAGGGTGACGAGTACACACACACACACACACACACACACACACACACACACACACACACACACACATAATTATAAGAAAAAAAATGTGGGGAATGTAAGAGAAGATAAAAACTGGAAAGGGAGAGTTATGTAATAATAAAGAACGTTTAGTGTTAGTGTTAGTGTGTGTGTGTGTGTGTGTGTGTGTGTGTGTGTGTGTGTGTGTGTGTGCATAGGCGTTTTAATATTTCTACGCGTTTACGACTTCCAGGAACACAATAAAAGTCGCACACACACACACACACACACACACACACACACACACACACAGAGGCAAACAAAGGTATATAGACATTCTCGTGACACATTCACACACACCTACCCCTTCCGGTCCCCCCCTCACACCTACACTAAAGGGTCCATTACGACAGGTGTGATGGATACAGATATTAAGCAGGTGACATACGGCGGCCATAAATACCTGACGAGGAGACGTAATTTGAGGCCATAACTCCCGCTAAGGCAAGGTAGGTACAGGGTGTGGAGGCGATGAGGTGTGAGGGATGAATGAGAGAGAGAGAGAGAGAGAGAGAGAGAGAGAAAAAATCAGATTCGTTGCTAAATGTGAAGTATTTTGCACATTATATCTTTCCACTAACACCAAACATTTGTTCAATATGGCGTCTTGTAATAGTAAAGAAATATTATCATAAAATTATTAAACAACGTCAATGAACTGTATTTAAATCTGATCTATCAATAAAAGTGAAATATTTCAGCTGTTTTTTTAATTATTCTATGTAAAAAAAATCACAGCCACTCACCATGACTCCATTCACAAAGAGAAACAAGTAATTACAAGAGAAAGTACACAATAACTGCCAACCCTCGGTCAATACAATTGTATTTGAATCTGATCTGCGAATAAGATGATCGCGTTGAGCCTGATATTTGAACAATCGAACATTACTACAAAACATTACTATTCAGTGCAGATCGAAAGCCAATTTTTACTAGGAATAAAAATAAATAAAACAGCATCGAACACTAAACACTAAATAATTCACTTTTCAATGGCAATGCAATTTCATCATGTCCCGACAGACAGCTCCCCTTTCATTCTACAACTTAATCAAATAGGAGGCATATCTAAAACCTTCTATTTGTTTATATTACTTTCACTAATGTAGGCTTCTTGATTTTAAAAAGACTTCACGTTCCAGCCTAAATAACTGCTTCTTCTTTCCTCAAACGCAACACATCAGATAGAGTTAAAGAAGACAACTGCTTTCTTTGATCGACCTACATTCACAAACACCAAGAGGACACGTGCCGCCAGTAACTCAGACCCACCGAGAACCCTCACGCAATATATATAAATTGTAGGTTTTCCATTTATATGCTTTGAAAGGAACTAATTTAATCTCGTACCGTGTTGTATTACAGTGTGGCAAAACATTCAATTACTTCCCTTCAGATGGTATAAATTGAAACGGCCGAGAAAATTAGAAAAAGGTGCTATAAATAACCTAACCGTCCAGATTTCTAAAGTCTCACGTGCTACCTCTAAACCAACATCACTTTGTACCCTCCCTCAATAAATACAACTCGTAGAACATTAAATTACCTTCTTTCATAGTATATAGATGAAGAATTGGAAAATATATAATAACTTTGCTGGTGTGGGTGTGTCGCAGCAAAGGGTACTCCGAGATGGTTTGGACATGTAATATGAATGAGGATAACCTTGTGAAGTCTGTGCAGAATTGAAGGAGAGAGTGTCGAGGGCGAACCACCAGTGTAATGGGTCAATAGGGTGGACGAGTATCGGGGAGAGAGAGAGACAGTGTGTCGCAGGCGAGGGATTGACGCTGCGAAGATGGATTGGCGAAACAAGGGAAGTTGGAGACGCTTCTGCCGCGGCCACTCTCTTGGAAGAAGTTCCCTTGAGAAAACAAGGTGTCGGAGATATAGATAGATAGATGGATAGATAGAGAGAGAGAGACAGACAGACAGATAGATAGATATATAGATAGATAGATAGATAGGTAAATAGATGGATAATATGCCAACGTTCTATATCTCTAAAAAGGTTAAGTGCCACCTGATAATCAGGCTCACTATAAACTCTCACAAAAATATACAGTATAAGTGCATCATGATACCATTTTACCATTTCACTTCAAAGACTAAAGTTCATGAGTATCACAGAGCCAACACGTGCCAAGCTATCCATGCACTCTTTCCTTCTCTCACGTATAACTAGGAAGCGAAACAGCACTAAATTATCTTCCTTCAGAGGTCAATCCAATCAACTTTACCGGTTAAGAGTCTTTTAAAACCATAATTCCTATCGTTGAAAGTTGTAACTATGCGCTACACTCTGTCTCACTTCGACTAGCCAATCAGCCTCTCCTTTTCTTACATCACAATGGGAAACGGAACAATACTGAATCGTTAATCCTTTTTTTTCTATCTATTTGTCTATATATCAATCTATCGATCAATCTATGTACCTATCTCTCTTCGGGCCTAACGCACCATCCCTCAGAACCACCACCACAACCACAACCACCACCACCACCACCACCACCACCAGAATCTCCAACACCCGAGGGTTAGCCAGGAGAAAACTTGCCACCGCCGCAGCCCATTTCCTTTCAGTGCCCTTACTCTATATTTATTTCTCCCCTACGCAATAACTGTCGCGCCTGGCCAGGGGGATTTCCCTCGGCGACGCGGAGATGACAATTACGATGTAGAAGATTATGGTGAAGCAACTACAGTGTTCAGGGGATTGGAGGAGATTAGCCCGAGGGTAATAAAAAGGAGGGAAGAAGGAAAATGTGGCGGGAATGTTGAGCAGGAAAAGAATAGGATGGATGGTTCTCTCTTCTGTGTCAGCTAAATTATTGACAAGATTTTTTTTTAAAGGTTCCCCGAAGATTTGATCGAGGGTAATAGAATGAAGGAAGAGACGAAATTGTGGCTGGGAATTTTTTAGACCAGGAAAAGAAAGAGATGGGTGGCTTGCTCCTCTATACAAGATAAATTTGTAAAGATTCGTTTTGATAAAGTTTGCGTAAAGGTTTAATAAAGTGTAATAGAAAAGTGAAGGAATGCAATTGTGGCCGGGAATGTAGACCAGGAAAAGAAAGAGACGTATGGCTTGCTCTCCTGTATCAGATGAGCTTGTACAGATATATTTTATTAAAGATTCCCTGAAGATCAATTTTCTTAAAAAGTTTCCCTTGAAATTTAATCGAGTGTAATACGAACGAGAATGAAAATGTTGCCGGTACTGTAGACGAGGAAATGAAAGACTTGCTCTCCTATATCAGATAGACATGTACATATCCATTTTACTAAAGTTTCCCTGAAAATCAATTTCCTTAAAAGTTTCCCTTGATATTTGATCCAGCGTAATAAAAAGGAGATTAAATGAAACTGTTGAGGGAATGTAGACGAGGAATTAGAGAGTAGGATGCCTTTCTACTCAATATCAGATAAACCTGTAAAAATCTATTTCATCAAAGTTTCGGTAAAGATTTGATCGAGGATAATGGAAAGGACAAGAAATTAAAACGCTGCGGGATTGTAGACGGGGATAAGAAAGCGACGGATGACACTCTCTTAACTAAAACAAACTCCATTTAAAGTTCCACTAAAAATTTTGATGGAGTGTAATGGAAAGGAGAAGAAATGAGGATGTGGTGGGAATCGGAGCTGGAGACGGATGGCTTTCTCTTCTGCAGCAGGTAACGTGGAAAGGTCCATTTTCTTAAAGTTCCCTTGAGGTTTGACCGAGTGCAATAAAACAGGGAGAGAATAAAAATGTCGCCAGAATGTAGACGAGATATTGGAGATGGCCGCTCTGAACAAGCTTAGTGAAAATGACTGTGATTATTGATGTTATGAGAATGTAGCTGGGACGAAGACAGGCTATATTTTCTTCTATACCAGATTAACCTCTCGATAAGTATTGTTTTAGGCTTTACAAAGACTAGCGTAAGTGTCATAAGAATGCTCTGTAAATGCAAAATGAAAAAGTTTCGGGAATGATTGCAAAGGTGAGGTAGACAATTTTCTCTACAAAAAATAGATAAATGTTAAATATGACCGACACCTTTTTAAGATAACATTGTAAGTAGGTGTAAAAATATTTATAAGCATTGCTAAATATGTAGAGTCGGAGGGGTAAAATTGCTATAACTTAGCAATACTATAACCCCGACACACATAAGAAGCAGATGAGAAAAAGAGTAATGGGAATATATTAGCAGAACATTAATATCAAAGTCTGAAAGATGAGCAAGAGTGAAATAAAAGAAGGAATATGAATAAAAATGCTTTAGAAATATATAAACAAAAAGGGAAAGACAGTGTTATCATTAATGGCAGAAAGAAGAAAAATATTGAAGCGGAGATACGTTTTTTTTTTTATTATTTAAGATTTTTTCTGTAAAAGCCTTTGGTGAATACGCATGAATAATACCGTAGAGAAAATGGGACGAAAGAAAAGGTCACTGTAAAACACAAACACAGCAACGACAACTGACATTTATTTTATATAACTGGGATTTTACTTGATTTGCCACTCAACTCAACCTTCTCTCAACCCCCTCAAAAAAAAAAGAAAAAAAAAGAATGTTAAAAGAAAAAAAAAGGAAAAGGTCCATAATTTTCCCCTTTACTCATTTTACGGAGGATCAGTATTAAGAAAACACAATAATATCTTTTCTGACACTAAATTTTTCATAAGTAACAACTGAAAAGAGGATTAAACGCAAATAAATGAATAATGACCAAAATAACGTGTATATATGTGATGGAGAGAGAGAGAGAGAGAGAGAGAGAGAGAGAGAGAGAGAGAAACGACCTGGAATATAACGCACCACGACGGACGGACGAACAGTCATCAAGGCGACCATCTGCAGTCTGCCTTGCGTTAGTTCTGGCCTCTGGTGAGAATTTACGGTGACGCTAATGCCTATATGTACACAGTGTTCCCTTGACGGTTAAATAACTTACACACACACACACACACACACACACACACACACACACACACACACACACACACACACACACACACACACACACACACACACACTCGTTTTTTTTCTGATTTATATTTACTTATTTTTACTCCTGAGCTTTACACATTGGGAAAAAGAAATGATTAAGTAACTTCGTAATACGGTTAACAAAACACACAAAAACACATACAAACACTCACTTAATTCCTCCTCTTCCTCCTCATCCTCATCCCATTCCTCCTCCTCCTCCCACTCCTCTTCCCTCATTTCTTTCCTACATAGCCTGACACGCCCAGCTATTCCTAACAATCCTTCCTTCTCCCTCCCTGATTCCTTCCCTCCAACCATTTCTCCCCACCCTCCTCTCCCTCCCCTTCCCTTTTCCCCCCCGACACCATCTTCATACATGCGCAGCCAATAAGGGCAATAATGACTTCCTTTTTTAGTATCCCGTCCTCTACCTCCTCCGCGATTCCCTTTGTCCGTGTCTGTAATAAGGGACGCCGCCAAAGCTAGGTCTTTCATTTCTCTTGTGGACAGCAGTGTGTGTGTGTGTGTGTGTGTGTGTGTGTGTGTGTGTGTGTGTGTGTGTGTGTGTTTGTGACTCGTCCCACCCTCCTTCCTGTCCTTCCCTTCCTTTCCTTTGCCTCGCCTCCGCCGCCCGGTGAATTGCCTCCTGCCTCCTGTGGGGAGAATAATTGCCCTCGCCTGCCCATATGAACATTACAGAAGGGTCGTTAGTGTCATTCAGAGCCTCGTTGGACGGTGGCTCTCTCACTTCCTCTCTTTCTCTCTCTCTCTCCCTTCCTCACACACACGCACGTCACTTCGATATTTGATCTTCGTTATTTTTTCTTTATTGTCTAGTCCTTTATTTGTTTTTGTTTTGTGTTTTTTTTTCTGTGTTGGGAGGTTAAGTTTAGTGTTTATCTGTCTGGTTCTTTTCTGGGGGTTAGTTTGTGCGTTTGTGTGTGTGTGTGTGTGTGTGTGTGTGTGTGTGTGTGTGTGTGTGTGTGTGTGTGTGTTGTAAGCGCACTAGCTGTCATTTTATATCGCCGTGTCTGATAAAAACGAAAACAAACAAACAAAAAAATAGGACACACACACACATGTACACACCCTTCATTTATAACTCTCAGAACTCATGTCAACGGCACAACAACAACAACAACAACAACAACAACAACAATAACAACAACAACAACAACAACAACAACAGAAACAGCAACGACAACAACAACAACAACTACAGAAACAGCAACGACAACAATAACAATAACAACAACACCCGGCATGTTCCTCGTCCCCTCCTTGTCTGTCTGTCTCGGCCTCCGGGAGCAGGAACGGAACGTCGTCTCCATCAAAAGTTTGCAACTCGCCTCGCCAATAAACTCGCCCATCTATGTAACTTCCCATGAATTTCCGAGAACGTTTTTGATCCCCGATGACTGTTTATTGGTGAGTCTCAGACGAGGAGGAAACGTTTATTTGGCGAGTTATTATATGGGGAAAAAACCTGACTATTCGAAAAGAAGAAACTACAGGAAAAGGTCGAATGAATGTGAATGTTACTGAATTGCTGACAAAGATGAGTTGAACATTTCTCTCTACAAAAAAAAAGATAAATGTTAGATTGTACTGAGATATTGGTAAGATATTTTTGCTACTAGATGTATAAGTATTATTAAACATAGCGCGATAAGTAGTTTGTTCTGGTGATAGAAGTGCTGATTCGATATCTTAAGCTTCCTTCCAAGTACATAAATAAATAAATCTCACATATATAAAATCAATTAATAGGAAGCTAAGATACTATAAAAAGGAATGGGGATAAAATCATCACAATAAAAAATAACATCTGTGCCTGATATTTTTACTAAGTTTCCTCCGAAATAACGGTTTGTTGGTAAATCTCACAAAGGGTCATTTAAAAGCTTCTCCCTTTTATTTTCTTCTAAAACTCCAGCCAAATAAAAGTTTACTGCTAAATCTCTCTGCCTTGGAAACAGTCCAGGAAATAAAATTATATAGAAAATACGACTACCCAACCTAATAACGATTTAGGATCATATGTGCCTATTTCTTTCACTAAACCTACTCTCAGATGACTGTTTATTGTCATATCTCATACCTGAAAACATGAAAAAATAAGTTATATGTACAAATCCAACGATCAATGTGCCTCGTTCTTTTTTTCTTTAGCCGGAACAGAGTTTAGCGGGCATATTTGTTGCTGTCTCTGCTTTTTCCCCTTAAGCTGCGACCCATACTGTAGGAAAAAAAATCCAGTGAACAATGTCCCAAAGACGCCTCACTTAATTACGTTACCCCACAGATCAGGTTTACTTGAACTTCCCCGACTTTTCAGAAACACGCAAACAGAACAAATCATCTCCAAAAATCAATTTCCCATCCCAATAACACGGAGATAGGCGAGCGTTGAGCGTCTCTCCCTCCGTCGAGCACAATCCACCCGAGTGACTGTATATATTGCAGGGTCTCAAACTCGGGAGCATGATTGCAGGGAGACGAAATATATATAAAGAAATGAACTCGGCTTCCCATCCCGATAACAAAGTGCGCCTCGTTCGTTACTAAGTTTCCTCCCCAGTGAGCGTTTTGGCCGCAATAGCTCAGCGTTGGCCTGTAATCATGTGCGGCGGGAGACAGGAGGGCGGCGGCGAATGAGGAGGAGGAGGACGAGGAGGAGGAAGAGGAATGGAGAGGAGGGGCGTTGTTGGTAGTGTCAGTAGTATCAGTTGCCATCCTGCTGAGCCTGTCCTTGTCACCCCCCATTCCTCCCAGTCCCCGCCGCCCCCTTTTTCTGCTTCACGGCCCTGCCTCCGTCAACGCCAAGCCTCCCCTCGGACCTTAACTTAAAGGCTCACACTCCAGATAATGTGAAGAAAACGAAGCATTCATTTCCTCACTGACACCTTTGAACGCCCATCACTCACGCTTGTTGATGTACGCTTCACACACACACACACACACACACACACACACACACACACACACCCTAGCATGACGTAGGTCCGCCGTGCCTTTCTGTAACGGGAACGTCCGCCACAGGGGTCTCAAGGCGCCCCTCCACAAGAAGCCTTTGATGAAGTTTCGGATTCCGCGGAGCTGCTGGAGGGAAGGGGAAGAGGTCAAGAGGCCTAGAGATGGGGCGAGGTGGTGTCTTCCCCTTTTTTTTTGCCCTTCAACACGCCCAAGGAAGGGAGGGGAGATGCTTAACCTTCCCTCCTTTCTCTTTCCACTTTTCCCTTCCCATTATTTCTTCCTATATGGTCAGAGAAGTGGAGGGGAGATGCTTAACTTTCCCTCCCTTCTCTTGCCCTTTTTCCTCCCCTTTATTTCTTCCTATATGGCCAAAGAGAGGAGAGATGCTTTAACTTCTTTTATCTTCTCTTTCCCTTTTCTTTTTCCATTATTTCATCCTATATGCCCAAAGAAAGGGAGAGTAGATGCATATCCTTCCTTCCTTCTCCCTCTTCCCTTTCTTTTTATATCCCCAGAAAAAAATGAGCAGAATTTAAACTTCCCTTTATTTTATTTTCCCCATCATGCACAGAATAAACTGATAAGGATATAGGAGAATCTAAACCTTTCCTCCCTTCCTTTTTTTTCTTCATTCATGCCTAGAGAAGGGAAGTTTGTGCCTAACCTTTGCTCCCTTCTCTGTATTCCTCTGGGGACAAGCCTGTGTGCCCTCTTCCCTCCAATATGTTTAAATAATTGGAGAGGCCTACGAATTTCCTCCCTTCGTTCCCTTCATAATGCCTAGAGAATGGGAGATGGGTACCGTTTCCTCTTATTCCCTTCCTCATTCTATAACTCTCTCTTCTACTCGTTCTTTCTCCTCCTCCTCCCCTTATTCTCCTCTTCTTCTTCCCTCCACAAGGCATATAGATAGGAGATGGTTCCCCATTCCTCTTATTCCCTTCCATTCCCTTCCTCATTATCTAACTCTTCCTTCTACACGTTCTCTCCCTCCTCCCCCTCCTCCTTCTTCTTCTCCTTTTCTTCCCTCTTCCATGCATAGAGAGAGGGAGATGGCTACCCTTCCCTCTCATTCCTTCCCTTCCGTTCCCTTTCTCATTCTCTAACTCTTCCTTCTATACGTTTTCCTCCTCCTCCTCCTCCTTCTCTTCTTCCCTCCACAAGGCATATAGAACAGGAGATGGCTACCCTCTCCCTTCCCTTCCTCATTCTACAACTCTTCATTTTACACGTTCTCTCCCTTCTCCTCCTACTCTTTCTTCTCTTCTTCCCTCCACCAAGAATATAGAATGTGAGGCATCTACCCTTCCCTTTCATTCCCATTTCTTTCCTTCCTCATTCAATAACTTTCGCCGTCCTCTTTCAACTCCTCCTTCTCCTTCTCCTTCTCCTTCTCTTCCTCCTCCTCCAATACACCATCACAGCCTTGAGCCGCCCCGAGTGTAAACAAGGAGAGACAAAGGGTGCCTCACGAATATTAAAAAGAGGAAGTCCGACCTCAACTCACCCTCCCTCTTCGGCCGGAACAAAGGATGTCAGCGAAGAAAGTTTGGCTCCTGTACTCCCGAAACTTGGCCCAACTCTCCTGCAGGGCTGATATCTGAGTCCCTTCGTCTCGTCTGAACCGAAGAAGATCGCGTGTTGGGGAAATGGAATGCGTCGTGGCGGGGAATTCGCAGCGATGGGGATGTTGTCAAGTAGAGGAACAGTTGGGTAGGTGGCGATCCTTTCTGCTCGCCCGTGTCACCAGGAGAGGAAGAGTGGGAGGGAGGCAGAGGGCGAGAGGGAGGGAGGAGGTTGAAGGGGAGGGAGGGGAATCACCAACTAGCCTGCCAGCCCGCCATCCGTCCCTACCAGCAGCCGACACCCGCCGAGATGACAAATTACCTTCAGAAAAACGTGCACACTTCTAAATAAAAGACGCACGCACACGTTCCTTGCCTCGATTTTTCCTTCTTTTGCGCGCGCCATAAATCTGCATTCCCGTGATGCATTAGGAGCGTGTCACCATCCCTTCGCCCGCGTTCAATTTGGCGCGACAGAAACACTTCCTTCCCGCCGAGTGTTCGTGTAAAGCAAGTGAGAGAGAAGTCGTGAGAGAGCGTGATGAAATTATGGGAGGGGAGACGCGAGGTGGTGCAGGAGGAGGAAGAAAAGAAGGAGAGGGAGAATGACGAAAAAAGAATAAAAACGCAAAGGGAATAAGAAAAAAGCAGAATGAAACAGAGGAGGAAGCAGAGAAAAAAAAATAAACCAATAAAAATAAGAAATAGATTAAAGACAAGACGAATGCCAGAATAGTAAGCATCAAAAACTGACGGAAACAGGTTAAAAAAAACATACACAGTCAAAACAATTTAAACCAGATCAACGCATTAATTCAAATATCCCTTCAAGGTCCGCGGCCACACCTCCAGCAAGGCTTAAACCGAGGGGAAGGCGTGGAAGCCGGAGGGAGCCTGAGGAGCCGTCACTTGCCTTACATGCTCGCCAGCCCTCGCCTCTGTCCCTCACACCGCCGGCGACGAAAGGCGAGAACCACCTGAGGGCACACCAGTCAATATCCTGGGCTGAGGTGACCCGTTTCCAGGCTTGCCAAGTGCCTCGACGAAGCCTCTCTCTCGGGGATGCTTCAGGCTTCCACAATACGTGATGGGCGAGTTTCCAAGTTTTATTACCCTGTGTGTGTGTGTGTGTGTGTGTGTGTGTGTGTGTGTGTGTGTGTGTGTGTGTGTGTGTGAGTGTGTGTGTCTTATAGCAGTAGTAGTAGTAACAGTAGTAAGTTGCGTGTTTCCGCCTCACTCCAGGAAACATAACACACTGGGCGTCCCTCTATAGAGTCCAGCAGGTAATGACATCCACTTAGTCCAGCGTCCCTTCACATTGATACGGTCACACACACACACTCGGTCACATCACTGCTGGCCACGCACACCCAGTCCTCGGGCGTGGTGACAGGCAGGCCCTCGCAGGCACCGCCCCTAATGCTGCTGGCACAGTCCCCGGCAACACACACGACTCAACACAGACACACAGAACGGGAAACAAATGACTCAACAGACGTCTTAATGCAATGAATGGTCTTGTCTCCCTCACTCCAAGACCAACTCACTTTTATTTATTTTCTACTTACACAAAACTCTCTGAGACGGCAAAAATCCTCGTCTCTACTGCCACGGTACTTTCCACGTGAATACTCGGCAGGGGTAGGACTGCTATCAATTTCCAGCAGCTTTGCACCCTGCGGCGGAACGTACGGGAGCCTCAGCGGTGCCAGAGAACACACGCTGACGTCCACCTTCCTCGACGCTCTGAGTGAAACTGGTGAGACGGTGAGCCCTTCCCCGGTGAGCGCTCAGGCCGGCCAGCTCTCGCCCTCCACCACCACCACCACCAGGCACCACCTCCGCCCCGAGCCTGCGCAGCGAGTCCTCAGCACCTGACCAGCCTAGACCGGCCTAGCCTACATTCTGCCTGCCTCCCTGCCACCTCTATCACCCTGCATAGCCTTCCACCACCCCGCCTCCACCCATAACGTTCCTCTCGGTAGTCCTGACCCAACACCCTACTACAGCTGACTCGTGCCTGTGGGTGTGTGTGTGTGTGAGAGAGAGAGAGAGAGAGAGAGAGAGAGAGAGAGAGAGAGAGAGTGGGTGGGGTGGGTGATTATGCACGTGTTCCAAAGAAATAAGAAGATAAGAGTTAAAAGATAGTAATGAGACAGCATTTATGTCTCTCTCTCTCTCTCTCTCTCTCTCTCTCTCTCTCTCTCTCTCTCTCTCTCTCTCTCTCTCTCTCTCTCTCTCTCTCTCTCTCTCTCTCTCTCTCACACCTTGGAGTATCAACGCGCCATTGAGAATCACATCCATTAGCCATCAAGAGCCTCCTCGCCCTGTTCGCTATGGCCACTGCTTCGCACGACCTGAGCTGACCGGGAAGGAACGTGCGATGACCAAACCTTCCCCGCAACACGCTCGTCTGCAAGATCGCCACGTATAGATTACATCACCTGGGTACCTGCCTTGCATATGGAAAACAGAAGCCAGTCACCAGCGTTCAAACACACGCAAACACGCACACACACACACACACACACACACACACACACACACACACACACACACACACACACACACACACACACACACACACACACACACACACACACACACACACACACACACAGTAAACCGTAATCCCAAGCTTCTTTACACTACCAGCGAAAAGAACTCTACGGATTGTACTACTCACATTTCAGTAACCAAGAAAACAAGTGAGACATCATGCTTCCTTCAGGTGGTAGCTTATTGGATAAAAGCTTAAAAGGCCTAAAAAACGTACCCGTGTCTAATATGTCTACGTTAAGAGGATTGATGTGGCTTTAAGAGTTGTAAAATCACGTGAGTACCGATTTTCATATCACTGCCATCTGGAAAACTGAAGATGAAACACAAATTTAGGCAACACAATTGAACTATCTATCCCCTCCAGACAAGATGTGTTGCTACGTCCCTCCCTCTCTTTCTCTCTCCCCTGTTCATGCTAGATATATCACCTGACCTTCAAGAGTTTATCCATTTATTCATCTTTTAATTATACTCTTTTATGCCGACAAGGATTTCATCGCTTGCTGTTGCAAATATTTGGGTTTTTATATTTATGGTTATCGTCGACGAGGGCTAAAAGTTGCTCATTCGCCCCTAGATGAATGTGTTTTACTTCTCTTAGGGACGTTGTTATTTTTTATTTATTTGTGAAGTGCAAGCTGGAATGATGTCAGGAGGTGGTGGTGGTGTTGATAGTGGTGGTGGTGTTGATAGTGGTGATGGTGGTGATAGTGGTGACGGTGATGGCTGCCGTGATGTCACTGTTGCTGTTCTTGTTTGTGGTGGCGGTGGTGTATTTTTTTACAGTAAAGGAAGCGGCTCAAGAGCAAAAAGAAGTAATAATGAGAAAAACAGCCCACTAAACACTGCCCCTATAAAAAAAAAAGAGTTCAGAAGAGTGTACAAAAGAGAGGTCAAATTCTGTGGGAGGTGTGATTTTAGTGGTAGTGGTTATAAGTGTTAGTTGGTGAATTGCTGTTTTGGTGGTAGTGGTGGCGGCGGTTAAGTAAGGAGGCTGGGGAGGGAGGAAGGAGGGGGTGGAGGAGGGAATATGCTTAAAAGATTAATCATGGACCTTCAACCTTTCCTCCGTGTTCATCCCCTTCTTCCTCCTTCCATTCCTCCACCCTTTCCTCCTTACCCCCCTTCCTTCCTCCATGCCTTGCCCCTCCCTCTCTTGACCTCTAACACTCTCCTTCCCTTCCCTCCTTCTCTCTCTTTATTGTGTCTTTCCTCTTTCCTCCAATTCCTTTCCTTACTTCCCTTGCCTTAGTTTCTTTTCCTCCCTTCTCCTTTTCTTTCTTCTCTCCTCTCTACACATTCATCTTAATCTCCCTCTCCTTTGCCATTCACATTTTCCTGTATCTTCCTTCTCTACATCTTCTTTTCCCTCCATCTCTCCTTTCTACCCTCATTCCTTCTCTCTCTTTTACGTATATCTCTATTTCTTACATCCCTCTCTTCCTCGACCATCCCTGCCATACCTCCCACCTTCGTCTTACTTTCCTTCAATTCCTCCCTTCTGGTTTTCTCTCTCACTTTCTCTTCTTTTTTCTCTCTCTCTTCCTGTTGTTGTCTCTCCCGCTCACTTTCGCCTTCTCCTTCAGCTTCCAATGTTCCTCTAATTCATTAACCTATTTCTCTTTCCCTCATTTTCCTACCTGACTTTCTAGAAACCTCCTATCCTTGTCCCTTCTACTCCTATGTATCCTTTCCCATACCTTGCCTTTCCTTCCTCCTCTCCGCCTTGTCACTCCCACTCCCTCCCTTCCTTCTTCACTACTTCCCCAGCCAAGGAACAATGTAGTGAAACACATTTGCATACGACGTCGATGGGACCTGAATAGATAATCAGGTAGACATAGGTAGGAACGTGAATAAGTAATTGAAAGGTAGGTGGGTAGGGATAGAGAGAGAGAGGAAGGTATGTGGACGGAATACATAGACCCAAGGGAAAGATATATGTTGGTGTGTTAAGGTTAAAACTAAACGGGTAAATATAGAGGAGTAATTGAAAGAAAAGGGAATAGTGAGGAAGATAAGAAGGTATGTGGATAGAAAATGAAACCACCAGATAAGGACAAGCAAGACAGAGTAATTATGAAGTGATAAAACTGAAAAAAGAGATTCACGGTAAAGCAAACTAAAAAAAACAAGAAGAAAACTAAATGAGATGGAGATATATAAAAAGATAGACCAATAAATGGATAAAATTTAATAAATGGATAGATTTAAAGGAGCTGCCTCGTACAGGCCTACCGGCCTCTTGCAGACTCCTGCGTTCTTATGTTCATATGTTCTAAAGAGAAAGAGAGTAAAAAAGAGAAGAGAGAGAAAAAGAGGGAGGGAAAGATTAATATAGATATTTAGACATTTCAAAGACATTTTTTCCTCCCTTTTTTTTTATGAGGAAAACTTGGACAATTCATCACCCTTTCTTCACATTTCTTTCCCCTTCTCTCCCTTTCCTACCTCGCTCTATACCCCTCAACCAAATCCATCTCCCCCTCCCTCCCCCTCCCCCCCTCCCCCTCTTCCCCCTCCCCCCTCGTGATCAGGCCTAAGAGACTATGAAAAACGAAGCCTCAATAACTCTATGACCGAACCTCTGAAACTTTTGAACCCATGAAGGAGGCGAGGGAGAAAAAAATCGTGAGCCACTGCCAATAAAAGGTTGAAAGGGGGAAGGGAAGAAGGGAGTGAGCTGGGTGCCTCGTGGGGGAAGGGGAGGAGGAGGAAGATATTTGGGGAGGATGTGAGAGAGAGGGAGGCTATGTAGGTGGAAGCGAGGTAGGGTTGCGTTAATTTTTTTTTTTAAATATATATTTCCATGGTGATTAGGAAGAGGAAGAGGAGGATGATGGTTGTGGCGGTGGTGGTGGTGGCGGTGGTGATGATGGTCAACACCACGAACAACAACAACAACAACAACAACAACAACAACAACAACAACAACAACAACAACAACAACAATAATAACAACACGCAGTCATAACTTCAAGAAATCAGAAAAAACAATAAACGAAAGTAAAAGAAAAGCAGGACGTGAAATAAATAAACATAATACGAAAATGAGAAACAGAAGCACACACACACACACACACACACACAAACACACCCACGCACAAACACTCACGCAAACCCACACACCCACAATCACCCCCCCCCCCCCCCACACACACACACACACTATCTTCCCTTCCATCTCAGAGCCAACACAACCCCCTCCTTGTTCTCCCTTCAATTCCTCCTCCTCCTCCTCCTCCTCCTCCTCCTCCTCCTCCTCCTCTTCGTCCTGTTTTCTTAGGGGACAAACATTCCACAATTGATGATGAAAATTCTCCCGAACGCTGTACAATGACGTGTGTGTGTGTGTGTGTGTGTGTGTCTGTGTGTGTGTAAGAGAGAGAGAGAGAGAGAGGGTCGACGAACTCTTTTTCTCTCTCTCGCTTATTACCTCCCTCCCCTCAATCTCTCTCGCACACACACACACACACACACATACACACAATCACACACCACCACACACACTCTCTCTCTCACTCCTGTCCCCACTCACACAATCTACAAAATCCGGCGACACACTCACTTAAAATACTCGAACGGAACGATGACCTCGCTGAAAGAATGCTGTTTTCCTCTTCCTGTTTGCCGTCACGTCTGTTTATAAGCCAAGACAGTCCTTCTCAACACGCTGAAAGGATGGAATAGCAGGTTTCTTGACACTTACGTAAAAGAGTTTATAGCCTTCAGTACAGTCAGTAAGTGCCATTCATAACATTGGGAAACTTCTTAATTATTGCCAAATATCTCTTCTTGAAGGTTGCCTGTAAAATTTTCTCCTGAACTGAAATGATTATATATTTTTTACAGTAAGGGAAGTAGCTCAAGGCAAAATGAAATTGAGAATAAAAGCACGTTAATCACTGCCCCTATAAAAGATATTAGAAAAGTGGCCAAAATAGAGGTTACTTTCGGAATATGGCAGGTTGCATGGTACTTAAAGAACTGGAAACCTTCAAAACTGTCGGTTTATTTCATCAAACACATTTTTTTTATTTTTTTTTTTACGTCGTGGCCTATTGCTCCGGTAGGCTTTTTCCCGGTGGATCCTGAATTTCTGATAGTCGGTCCAAGGCTTCTTCCCAGTGGGGCCTGATGGTCGGCCCAGCCCGTTCTGGCGCAGGCGAGTGTTTATAGTGGCGTCATCTTGCATTGGCTTATGCTGCCCTCCCGGAGCTCATCTTTAATCCTAGAATCTAGAGTCCGGGTTGATAGGTGGTCTTCTGGACAGCATGTGGGTAGTTTTAAGCCACTCGGCGGCGGCTGAAAAATCCCAGCATGGTGGCACCGGGCGGGGATTGAGCTCGCGTCTTCCTGAACCAGATCTCTGGTCTCGCTATCCGTTCAGCCACCGCCTCCCCAGTGGAATGCTAAATACTAATTGTTTTGCTAAGTAATGAGGATGCTCTGTCACATTCCCATCTACCTTTAAATGATGTGAAATGCTTCTTGATGATTTAAAATTTGGAAATCTTAAATAATGTCAGTGTATTTCAAAGATAACATGTACTCATTTTATGTCTGCCTTTCATCTCGTTATGAAGTGTTTTTGTATGCTCTCTCCGTAACAACACGCCCACTGCTGCCTCTCTGGTCAATCTGGTTAACCTGGTGCGCTGTGTGGGCCGAAGAGAGGCAGTGGGCGCGAAGATGTATATAAGTGTATTTAAGGGAGGGAGAGTGTGTGAGTGTGTGTGTGTGTGTGTGTGTGTGTGTGTGTGTGTGTGTGTGTGTGTGTGTTTGCAGCGCTATGCATTTAATTTTGACGAGAAAATCATATCATCACGAGCTCACTGACATCTCTCTCTCTCTCTCTCTCTCTCTCTCTCTCTCTCTCTCTCTCTCTCTCTCTCTCTCTCTCTCTCTCTCTCTCTCTCTCTCTCTCTCTCTCTCTCTCTCTCTCTCTCTCTCTCTCTCTCTCTCTCTCTCTCTCTCTCTCTCTCTCTCTCTCTCTCTCTCTCTCTCTCTCTCTCTCTCTCTCTCTCTCTCTCTCTCTCTCTCTCTCTCTCTCTCTCTGTAAAACTCAACATACATACATTTTTATTCGTATGTACAGACGAGAGATATTCATTAAAAAACAAGGCCGTAAGATTTAAAGCACTCCATAATCATATACTTCATAAAAGGGATCGCTATTCAACGCGGCAGTACTGTCATTGTGCAAGATTACAACTACAAATATTTTCCTTCCTGATAACGCTGAAAGCATCGGCCGTGTAATTACATTTGTTTTTTGTCTTCGCGTTTGAAGCCCTCGATAGTGCAGCGTTTTTTTGTGCTGGACTCGCCGTCTCGTCTCCCCGCGAGCTTTTGAAGTGTCTGATTAATGGAAAACGTGTATACTATCTTTCGCTGACGCATCTCTCTTACCCCTCTCATTGCTTTTCCTACTAGACCTACTCTGTCCCTTTTCTCTCGTCTCTTACCCCTCTCGGCTCTCGGTTAGCTCATTTCTTTCGACACCCGTATCCCTCTCCTCCTCCTCCTCCTCCTCTCGGTTCCTCTCAGTATCGTCTCAGTAATCTCTTTTATCCCGCTCGTTCTACTCATCTCTTTTCTCATTCTTATCTCTTCCCTTATCTTCCAACTTGTCCCATTTTTCATTCCTTTCATTCTTTTTATTCCCCTCCTCTTCCTCTTCGAAATCATCCCTCCTCTCATTCCTTTCCTTCTTTTTTATCTCCATCCTCCTCCTCCTCTTCTTCCAACTCACGTTTCCTCTCGTCCCTCTCATTCCTCTTATCAGTCTCCTCCTCCTCCTTTTTCAGCCTGTCCCTCCTTTACCACTTTTATCTCTTGTTTATCTCCTCTCACTCATCTCTCTCAATCCACTCGGAAGTTATACCCCACTCATCTCGTTCTTCTCAATCCTCTCCTCCTCCTCCTCTTCCAGCTCGTCTCACATTTACCACTTAACTCTCTTTTCCTTCTCTTCCCACTCGTCCCTCTCAGCCCACCCGCCCGGCTCACCCACACTCATCCCACTTGTCCTAGTCGTCCATCACTCGAGGACGTGCCCGGGACAACACGACCTGCCATTTCATTATCCACGGCAATATATTCCACCCACTCTGACATTGCACACTCAAAAACCTATAATTTTTATATATGATGAATGTGGAGGTGGGGGAAATATGCACTTACGCCCTAAATAACGCCCACACACGCCTACTACGCCCTAACAACCTTTTGTACTTCCCTTACACCCGTGGATATTTAAGGACATTACACGTTCATTTTCTTGCTCTTTTAAAAATGCATCTGCTAGACGAGTTTGAAATTTCTCATTGTGGGGCCAATTTATGGATAGGTAGAACGAAAAGCAGATTCAATTTATAGATAGGTAGAACGAAAAGCAGATTCAATTTATAGATAGGTAGAACGAAAAGCAGATTCAATTTATAGATAGGTCGAACGAAAAGCAGATTCAATTTATAGATAGGTAGAACGAAAAGCAGATTCAATTTATAGATAGGTAGAACGAAAAGCAGATTCAATTTACCATTACAGCTGAAGGCACGATGTGTTTTTTTAGTGAATATATTACAAAGGCAAGACATATGACACGATGCTTTCAAACAAAACATCAGAAAAAAATACCAAAAATGTAAGAATGATCAGATTCTTATTACACTCACAAGACCAAATACAAAAACAATTAAGTCAAGTACAATTTACTAGTTCAAGAATATTTAAACACTGAAGTGAGACAATAATTTATAACAGTAAACCGAAGTGATGTTTTGTTATAGAACAGGTGGAAATAAAGGGAGACAAAAATATAGGATGACAAAAACAAAGGAAACAAAAATAAAGGGACAAGAAAATAAAAGGAGGGAGATAAAAGAGGAGGAAAAATGAACAAAAATAAAGACAAAAACAAAGGGAGAAAAATGAATACACACAAAATTTGACAAAACTGAGAAAAATAATAAGAAAAATATAGGGCGAGAGAATAATAAAGGAAACAAAAATAGAAAGTCATGTTTTAATTATTCTTCCTCCTCGCCGGTGAGTGCAAGGATTATGAATGGAAAGTAATTAGTCGCCTCTACCTGTCTTTTCCGCCGCCACAACCCCGGGACGAGTCACATTATATTATTACTCGGCCGCGCACGGGTACACATTTTCCACACAATCGTATTTTATCCTCCGGCGCTCGCGTGGATCAGCGTGTTCTAGGAAGCCTCGCAGGCGTGGCGCTAATGCAAGGGTATCATGATGTTGTACCCTAAACCCTCTCCTCTCGCACTGTGGGGAGTTAACTTTATAGCCGATTCTTTGCACTTTCATTGCATATTCATCGTGCTCTTTGTCGGGTGTGTCTCTGCGCCGCACTTAGTATATCAGGCTAAACGTTAAGGGATAATGTGTGTGTACCGTTAACTTTTTTTCTTCTCTTGCAATTCCGTTCTTTACACTCTGGGATACGCACCTATGCCTCCTGCCAGATCAAGGTTTAAAGTCTCTATGTTAGAGTTGTTATTACTGCAATTTACATGATAACGATGTAAATGTCATTCATGCTACAAGCTCTTGGAAGCTAATGTGGAACGCTCAGGCTGACGGAGAAGTGACAGATAGGCAAACAGGCGACGGTCATAAGCTAGAATCTGTGACCACAATCTGTAGTCTCTCGAGCGTCACCAGTGCATCCCCACGCCACTCTGCCAGAACTCCCTTCAGGGTCCGCAGTGCCCAAGATTGTTCTACTCTCGACGAGCCACACACAGCGTCTGATGTATTTCTCTCACTCACGAGGCCACAGTCGATAACACAGTACTAGTTATCCTTCACTGATGGCGAAAGGAAGCGTCAACACTCCAGCAACCCTTCATATATTATATTTTCACCTCTTTAGGAAACTAGACTAACGGTTTTGCATATAAAAATGGAGCATACTACATAGCACTACCATGATGCTCTTACAAATAAACCCGAGGGAGATGACACAGAATGATGCAGATATAGGTCACTGACGTTCATGCACCTGTAACCTGAGGACACCAGACTGTGATGAGAACGAACGTACTGGCAAGGACGCCGAGAGTTCAAGCGCACCCACCCTTCGGCCCTCGTAAAGACCATTTGGCCGGCGGTGCAGAGAGCGAATATCCACACCAAGAGACGGATCGAGCCCTTGGCCGTCCCCAATACTCGAGAGGACAGTGAGCGACGAGGAGCCAAGACACTCTATCCTGCAGGGTGTTTGTACCTCAGGCTCCTGCGAGAGAGAGAGAGAGAGAGAGAGAGAGAGAGAGAGAGAGAGAGAGAGAGAGAGAGAGAGAGAGAGAGAGAGAGAGTTAAAAGATAGTAATGAGACAGCATTTTGTCTCTCTCTCTCTCTCTCTCTCTCTCTCTCTCTCTCTCTCTCTCTCTCTCTCTCTCTCTCTCTCTCTCTCTCTCTCTCTCTCTCTCTCTCTCTCACACCTTGGAGTATCAACGCGCCATTGAGAATCACATCCATTAGCCATCAAGAGCCTCCTCGCCCTGTTCGCTATGGCCACCGCTTCGCACGACCTGAGCTGACCAGGAAGGAACGTGCGATGACCAAGCCTTCCCCGCAACACGCTCGTCTGCAAGATCGCCACGTATAGATTACATCACCTGGGTTCCTGCCTTGCATATGGAAAACAGAAGCCAGTCACCAGCGTTCAAACACACGCAAACACGCACGCACACACACACACACACACACACACACACACACACACACACACACACACACACACACACACACACACACACACACATACAGTAAAACGTAATCCCAAGCTTCTTTACACTACCAACGAAAAGAACTCTACGGATTGTACTACTCACGTTTCAGTAACCAAGAAAACGAGTGAGACATCATGCTTCCTTCAGGTGGTAGCTTATTGGATAAAAGCTTAAAAGGCCTAAAAAACGTACCCGTGTCTAATATGTCTAATATGATACTCCAAGGTGTGAGAGAGAGAGAGAGAGAGAGAGAGAGAGAGAGAGAGAGAGAGAGAGAGAGAGAGAGAGAGAGAGAGAGAGAGAGAGAGAGAGAGAGAGAGAGAGAGAGAGAGAGAGAGTGTGTGTGTGTGTGTGTGTGTGTGTGTGAGTGTGTGTCAAGACGCAGTTCAAAGAGTACAAACCTTTTTAGCCAAGAAAGACACACGGGAGACATCCGACCGTGCAGATGGCATTCTCCTTGGTACTCTGAGCGGGGGGGGTGGGAGGACAGGGTCAACAAGTACCAACTCCTACCATGCAATTTTTTTTCACTTTATAACTGCATTGACATTTCCTTCCTGATATAATTTAATACATGGGAAGGCGTATAAAACAATGAAAGCTATTTAAATCTTAGAAACTTTAGCATATTAATAACTCCCCTGAAAGAATTTAAGTCATAGGAAAGTGGGAATATAAATGAAGGAAAAACCAAAGGAAAAGGATAACACAAAACTAATTCCCGTAGCACACTATTCTCACTAAGGCCTATATTATTAACTATTTCTAGTCTTACAAACCCACATTTGATAAGGATTTCGTCGAGGTTGTGTTAGCGTTTCCTTGGGTAGTTTCATGAGCCGAATGATAGTTTGACAAGGCTTCTACAGTCAACGTAAAGAAATATTTATGAGAAACCGACTAATCTCCTTTGTGGCACTTGCAAATATTTACTGTGAGAACCGGAAGCATCTGAGAATAGTCTGTACACACCCTAACAAGGTTTTCGTAGTGGTTGTAGGTATTTCCATGGGTAGTTTCGTAAGCTTAAAGATAGTTTGAGATGGTCTCTACACTATGAAGGTGGAAAGAACTCATAGGGATCCGACTAGTCTCATCTCTGTCCCTTGAAAATAGTTGTTGTGGGAGCCGGAAGCGTTTGAGGGCACGGGCCAGAAGTCAGACAGAAAATAAGATTAAAACTAAACTATCTAACACAACTTCCTCGTTCGGCTTATGTGCTCCCCTCGATAATTACCGCATTAATTAGGGTTAAGGTATTGGCAGGTGTCTCGCGCGGTGATTGATGAGTGCTGGTGATTAAAAAAATGAGTGTGAATGTATTTATTACCCACGTGTGTTAATTGTCTAGCGTGGAATGTGTTGTGTGAGCTGAGCCTTCCCAGTAACCTAGACTATGCTGGTTATGTTGACTGTTCTTTTGTTTTTATGTATATGGACACAGACCGACGACAACGGAAAAAATATATATATATATATATCTTCTTATTTTACGTATGTGGACAGACCAAGAACGGCAGAAAACACAAGAAAATCAAATAAATGTTATGTTGTTTATATATACAGACAGAGACGAATGGCTATAGAAATATATGAAAAGAATGTTCATATGATACTTAATACAAAAAGGACGAGAAAAAAGTATAATGATTGCCATGAGAAAATAAACGTAAGACAATACTGAAATTCCAAAACTTCCTGACGCAAAAAAAACGAAAATACTCGTTCTAAGTACCTATAAAAGGTACCTGAAAAATACCTGGATAAAATGTTGAAGAAAATACCAAAAGCATCGGTAGCAACACAACAAAAAGAACGGAGAAAATGCCTGAAAATATACGAAATTAAAGCAAGAAAAAACATTAAATAAACCATTAATTAAAACAGCCAAATGACCCTTCCATAATGCTAACCTTCTGACACACACACACACACACACACACACACACACACACACACACACACACACACACACACACACACACACACACACACACACACACACACACACACACACACACACACACACACACACACACACACACACACACACACACACACACACACACACCTGCAATAAATCAAGCACTGGCCAGGTGCCTCATTAAGTATGCTCATTCACTATCTCTGTTCTCATTTACCTGATCATTTAACCTTTAATAAATCAAAGAAGGCTTAGCTCAATGAGAGTTTCAAATGAGTGCAGTAAAGAAGGCAGTCTGTCACACAATAACACACACACACAGAAAGAGAGGAGGAGTATCGTGCACCTCAATTACCTATGCCAGTCCCGCCACACTTTGAACACCAGGAAACTAGGTAGAAATATAAGGTTAATAAAGTGCTAGTGAGTTTGAGGGTGAATAAATGCCATAACACAATATAAAGGCACAGAATATCTAGATTAGACAAAGTTGTTTCCACATATTCTGAAGGACAGGAACTAGACAGAAAGAAGAGGTATTGAATTGCTTGTACGATTGAAGGTAATGTTAAGACAAGAACACAATATAGAGGCATCAGATATCTGTATTACACAAAGCTGTTTCCACATATTCTGAAGGACAGGAACAAGACAGAAATAAGGGGTATTGAATTTCTCGTGTTATTGTAGGTAAGCTTAAGACGAGAACACAATATAAAGGCATCAGATATCTAGACTACACAAAGCTGTCTCTTCATATTCTGGAGAAGAATCTAGACCTAAAGAAAAGGGTATTGAATTGCTTGTGATATTAAACGGAAACTAAAACGAAGAAGACAGTAAAAGTGATCACATACCTGGAGTATAAACAACAGAGAGAATATAAGGGCATCAGATATCTGAATTACACAAAGCTGTTTTCACACATTCTGAGGGAGAGGAAGATAGACATAAAAAAGGTATTGGATTGCTTGCATGATTGAAGGTAGACTAAATGCGTGAAGACAATATACGGGCATCAGATATCTCGATTACACAAAGCTGTCTCTTCACATTTTCAAGGAGAAGAATCTAGACTTAAAGAAAAGGGTATTGAATTGCTTGTGATATTAATCGGAAACTAAAAGGAAGAAGGCAATACAATTGATCAAATACTTAAAGTATAAACACCAGAGAGAATACAAGGGCTTCAGCTGTATTGCACAAAGCTGTTTCCCCACGTTCTCAAGGATAGGAAACATGACAAAAGAAAAGATATTGGATTGCTTGTGAGATTGAAGGTAAACTAAATACAAGAACATAATGTAAAGGCATCGGATATCTAGATTACGCAAAGCTGTTTCCCCCACATTCTCAGAGACAAAAAAACTTGAGAAAAAAAAGAGGTATTGGATTGCTTTTGATATTAAACCTAAACTAAAATGAAGAAGACAATACAAGTGATCACATACCAGAGAGAATGCAAAAGCGTCAAATATCTAGATTACGCAAAGCTGTTTCCCCCACATTCTCAATGACAAAAAACTTGGCAAAAAAAAGTGGTATTGGATTGCTTTTTATATTAAACCTAGACTAAAAGGAAGAACTTACAAGTGACAACATACCAGAGAGAATATAAGGCGTCAGATATCTGGATTACACAAAGCTGTTTCGTATTATTCTCACGAGCAGAAAACTAGTCATAAAGAAAAGGTATTGGATTGCTTTTGATATTAACCCTAAACTAAAATGAAGAAGATAATACGAGTGATCACATACCAGAGAGAATACAAAGGCGTCAGATATCTGGATTACGCAAAGCTGTCTCTTCACATTCTCAAGAACAGGAAACTAGACAAAAAGAAGAGGTATTGAAATGTTTTTGATATTAAACGTAGACGAAGATGAAGAAGAAAATACTAATTGATCACACACCTGGATTACAGATAACAGCCTCTTCACATTCTCAGGGACAGAAAACAAGATTGAAAGGAAGGATAAAAGAAGATCAGGTGAGATTAAACGTCTGGGAGGATGCTAGACAGGAAGAAAAGGTGAAGGAATCATATGCAAGATTAGCCTTCAACTAAATACAGGGAGGTAATAATATAAAAGCATCATTGACCTAGATTTCAAAGGAAAGCCTTGCGATATACTGAAGAACGAAAAAAAAATAGACAAAAAAGAAAGATTAATCAATAGCTGGTGAATCTGACCTTTAACTAAATTGCAGAAATACGATATAAATGAAAATATAAATCACAGCAAGGTGAAGAGAATAAATGAGCTTGTAGAATAAAAGAGAAAAAATGAAAAACAGAAGGAATGTTGTCTAAGTCAACGAAATCTTAACATATATACAACTGTCCAGATATTCGCATCCTGAAAGAGTAAATTATGGGACAGCGAGAACACTATAAGAGAAGGAAGGCTGTTCAAGTCTTAAGAAAGGATGAAATATAAGGGAAGGGAGAGTTATAAGTTATAGGAGGAAGAGAATTTAAGAGAATATAAGAGAATGAAGCGTGTTTAAGTTAAAGGGGGAAGAATATAAAAAAAAATAAAGGGAATGTAAAAGAAGGGATATAAGATAAATCAGTCAGTTTAAATCAAAGGAAAGGAAGGAATATAAGGAAATAGAGGGTTTTGAATTATAAGAAGGGAATAGAAGAGAATACAAGAGGAGGAAGCGTGTTTAACTCATAATAAGGAGAGAATACACGAAAATGAAAGAGTTCAAGAAAGAGGAATAGAAAGCAGGGAAAATAAGAGGGCAGGAAGGCTGTTTAAATAACCCCGGAGTTCACAACATTTCTTCTGCTTACTCTTGCCGAGGGATAATTTAATGCTCTGTTGGTGCGGCCGCGAGAATCAATACAGTGTTTGCTGCTACGTCCAAGGTCACGTGTGTGTGTGTGTGTGTGTGTGTGTGTGTGTGTCTGTGTGTGTGTGTGTGTGTTTTGGATTTTTTTTTTTTTGTGCAAGTCCACATGAATTAGTAATGACACTGGACCATTTATGATATATTTACTAGTTATGTTATTTAAAATGTGCGATGTGTCCTGCGATCCATAAACCATCATTCAGTATACTTAATAATTTATCTATCAATCAATCTATCTATCTATCTAATTATCTATCTGTCTATATCTGCCTACCTGATTAACTACCTGCCTAGCTCGCTATCTTTACCTACATCTATATATCAATCTCTATATCGATCTATTCATCTATCTATCTCTTTATTGCAAACTATTTACCTACCTATCTATCTATCTTTGGAAAGCGGACAGAACACATGAATTACACAAAAAAAATACTAAAGAAATAAGAGCAAAATCTAAAACTCTTTCCTTTTTTCTTTCTTCACTCCTGTGTGCGCTCTCCTCATAATCTCTCCCGATCTTTCCTCGATATCTGATCATTTACCTCTTATCTGATTCTCCTCCTCCTCTTCTTCTTTACTCCCCTCATATACCTGCTCCTCCTCCATTTATCTGCCCTCTCTCTCTCTCTCTGTTCCTATTCCAAATGACGCGTTTATTGCCACCCTCTTCCTCAGTAAACGATGACATAATTACTTTTCCATTATCAAGAATTTCTGTACCCAATCGTAGAGAGCCGGTTCATGTTGGTAATGTTGTTGGTGGTGCAGATGATGAAGAAAGGCACTTATGGAGGCAAAGAAAAAAGTATTAGTATTGATAACAGAGGTGGTGGTGGTGGTGGTGGTGGTTCTAGAGATGAAAAGCTAGTAGTAAGAGTAGTAGAGGTGACGATATTGATGTGTGTACAGGAGCTAAAAGTATTTGTAAAAGCCGAGAAAGACGTACTGGTATTGGTAATGGAGGTGGTGGTGGTGGTAGTGATGTTGGCACGGGTAGTAGTAGCAGTAAATGTGATGGAGAAAGAGGAAGTAGTGGTTGTGTTAGTTTAATGGAAAAGATGAAGGTATGTGGAAAACCAGAGTATTGGCATTGGTGATGGTGGTAATGGTAGTGGTGGGGGTACCAGAAGAGATGATGGAGGAGGAAACGGTGGTGGTGATCAAGGAGAAATGGAGGTGAAGAATGTACATGTAAACGCAGAAATGTAGTACTGGTATTAGTAATGGAGGTGGAGATGGTAGTAATAGCAGAGGGAGTGAAGGAGGAGCCTGGTTCACTCTTCAGGCAGGTGTTATCAGTATTCCCGACGCTGTACCTGTTGAGTGTTTGCAGAGAGGGCTTCCAAAGTGCCTACACGCCTCCCCTTCCCCGACCCTCACCCCCAACCACCTTTCGCCCCTCACTACCGCCGCCGCTGCCTGGTTATGACGGCGACTCACGGAAAGCGTGCAAAGGAAGGGCTGTTAGCGTGATGCTGGGCGAGGGGAAGGAGGGAAGGGAAGGCGAGGAAGGAGGGAGGGAGGAGACGGCGGGAAGGAACGGAAGGAAGGATGAAAGTGATTGACGTGATGGGGGAAAGAAGCGATAGAAGGAGTAGTTTTGAGGAGAAGGTTGCAGGATGTAGGAAGAAATGTATGCTCCCAATCCTTCCTCTCTTCTATCCTCCACTCCTTCTTTTCCTCACTCGCATCTTCTCCCTCCTCCCTCCTCTCTATTCCGCCCTCCTCTCCTTCCATCCCTGCACAAATATAAGATAGATTGTGTGTATTTTTTTCCTTACATATCAATAACGATGTGTGGCATGAAAATAGAAGTCGGGAAGCTCTCTCTCATATAACAATTTGTGTTTAAACAGAAAGTGTGATTATTTTTCCCTCGCCTTATATGTGCGGATTGTATGTTTCTGCCTCCCATGGTAATCAGAGACTGTATGTTCTGTCTAGCATTACAAAAGATTTATTTATTTATTTATTTTTTTTTTTTTTTTACGTCGTGACCTATTGCGCCGGTAGGCTTCTTCCCGGTGGATCCGGATGGTAGGCCCAAGGCTTCTTCACGGTGAGGCCTGATGGTCGGCCCAGCCCGTTCTGGCGCAGGCGAGTGTTTATAGTGGCACAATCTTGCATTGGCTCATGCTGCCTTGTGCTGTGTAGTTTTAGGTCACTTGGCGGCGGCTGAA